>NW_026863776.1:0-116220 GCF_026571515.1 Ruditapes philippinarum | reverse complement strand
AAGCAAAAATGGGAAGTGGAGAGCGACATACCTGACATCGAAGGCCATGGTATGTGACTACATATTAATGCTGTATACCAAATATTGTGACGAAAATAGCCTGATACCTATACTTATTATTCAGAGTTATTATGCCCATTTCGAAGAAAAGGGGGTATATTGCTTTGCACTTGTCGGTCCGTCGGTCCGTAGACCAAATGGTTTCCGAGTGATAACTAAAGAACCCTTAGGCCTAGGAACTTCAAACTTGGTATGGTGATTGGTCATGACCAGTAGATGACCCCTATTGATTTTGGGGTCAAGGGGTCAAAGGTCAAGGTCACATTGACCTTGTAAGCAAAAACGGTTTCCGATCAATAACTAAAGAACCTTAAGGCCTAGGAACTTCAAACTTGATATGGTGATTGGTCATGATCAGTAGATGATCCCTATTGATTTGGGGTCAAGGGGTCAAAGGTCAAGGTCACATTGACCTTGTAAGCAAAAACGGTTTCCGATCATATAACTAAAGAACTTTAAGGCTTAGGAACTTCAAACTTGGTATGGTGATTGGTCATGATCAGTAGATGACCCCTATTGATTTTGGGGTCAAGGGGTCAAAGGTCAAGGTCACATTGACCTTGTAAGCAATAATGGTTTCCGATCAATAATTAAAGAACTTTAAGGCCTAGGAACTTCAAACTTGGTATGGTGATTGGTCATGATCAGTAGATGACCCCTATTGATTTTAGGGTCAAGGGGTCAAAGGTCAAGGTCACATTGACCTCTTGGGTAAAAACGGTTTCTGATCAAGAACAAAAGAACCTTAGGCCTAGGAACTTCAAACTTGGTATGGTGATTGGCATGACCAGCAGATAACCCCTATTGATTTTGGGGTTAATGGGTCAAAGGTCAAGGTCACATTGACCTTGTAGGTAAAAACGATTTCCGATCAATAACGAAAGAACCCTTAGGCCTAGGAACTTCAAACTTGGTATGGTGATTGGTCATGACCAGCAGATGACCCTATTGATTTTGGGGTTAAGGGGTCAAAGGTCAAGGTCACATTGACTTTGTAGGTAAAAACGGTTTCCGATCAATAACTAAAGAACCCTTATGCCTAGGAACTTCAAACTTGGTATGGTGATTGGTCATGACCAGCAGATGACCCTATTGATTTTGGGGTTAAGGGGTCAAAGGTCAAGGTCACATTGACCTTGTAGGTAAAAACGGTTTCCGATCAATAACGAAAGAACCCTTAGGCCTAGGGACTTCAAACTTGATTTGGTGATTGGTCATGATCAGTAGATGACCCCTATTGACTTTGGGGTCAAGGGTCAAAGGTCAAAGGTCACATTGACCTCTTAGGTAAAAACGGTTTCCGATCAATAACTAAAGAACCCTTAGGCCTAGGAACTTCAAACTTGGTATGATTATTGGTCATGACCAGTAGATGACCCCTATTGATATTAGGGTTAAGGGGTCAAAGGGCAAGGTCACATTGACCTTGTAGGTAAAAATGCTTTCAAATCAATAACTTAAGAACCCTTTGGCCTAGGAACTTCAAACATGGTATGGTGATTGGTCATGACCAGCAGATGACCTATTGATTTTGGGGTCAAGGGGTCAAAGGTCAAGGTCACATTGACCTTGTATGTTAAAATGGTTTCCGATCAATTAACTAAAAACGCTTAGGCCTAGGAACTTCAAACTTTGTATGATGATTGGTCGTGACCAGCAGATGACCCCTATTGAGTTTTGGGTCAAGGGGTCAAAGGTTAAGGTCATGACCAGTAGATACTTGATAACCCTTATTAATTGTTTGATCACTGGGTCAGAAGTCATAATAACCTGATCACATGACTAATTGGCTGCTGATAGGGGGCATACATGTTTTACAAACATATCTTGTTTCCCTTTGTTTTAGAAACCCATTTGTATGGTTGACTGATATCATGACGTAATTTGCATAATAAAACATTAACATTTACATCGTTCAAATTGTTATCGACTTTCTTTTTCACTGTACTGTACACAATTTTTATGCTCCCCGAAAAATTTCGGGGGAGCATATAGTCGGCGCCTTGTCCGTCTGTCAGTCTGTCCGCACTCACAGGACAGTAATTATGTGGCTAGAGGGACAATAGGTAACTGTTTTTTCTCTTTGATGTCATTCATTCCGTAATGCTTTTATGTGGCTATTTTCTTTTGCGTGGCTAAAAAGAACAATAGGGAGAACAATAGATAAGCCACATAATTACTCTCCTGTTAGAACGTCCGTCTGTCCGTCCGTTTTCTTGTCCGGAGCATAACTTGAAAACCCTTGGAGATAATTTGTTAAAACTTTATACAGTGGTAGAGGGCATTGAGGGGAGTGCAGTGTCAAAGAACCATAACTCTATTTTGGCCGGTTTTTTAATTATCTCCCCTTATGGAAAAATCTTGTCCGGGGCATAACTCTAAAACTATAAGAGATATCAACATGAAACTTTGTAGGTGAATAGATCTCAATGGGTAGATGTGCAGTGCATAAGAACAATAACTCTTTTTGTCCTAATTTTGGAGTTATTGCCCTTTGTTAATTTCAACACTTTGAACTTTGTCCGGAACATAACTCTAAAACTATAAGAGATATCAAGATGAAACATTGTAGGTAGATAGATCTCATTGAGTAGAAGTGCAGTGCAAAAGAACCATAACTCTGTGAAGCCTCATTTTTGAATTATCTCCCCTTATAGAACAATCTTGTCTTGGGCATAAGTCTAAAACTATAAAGAGATATCAACATGAAACTTTGTAGGTAAATAGATCTTAATGGGTAAATGTGCAGTGCATAAGAAAATAACTCTTTTTGTCCTAATTTTGGAGTTATTGCCCTTTGTTAATTTTAACACTGAACTTTGTCCGGAACATAACTCTCAAATTATAAGAGATATCAAGATGAAACATTGTGGGTAGATAGATCTCATTGAATAGAAGTGCAGTGCAAAAAAACATAACTCTGTTGAGCCTCATTTTTGAATTATCTCCTCTTTTAGAAAAATGTTGTACTGGACATAACTGTAAAACTACAAGAGATATTAACATGAAACTTTGTAGGTAGATGTATCTCAATGGGTAGAAGTGCAGTGCACGAGAATTATAACTCTGCCTTGCCTAATTCTGGAGTTATTGCCCTTTGTTTAATTTTACTTTTTGAAGTTGTCCGGAACCTAACTCGGAAACCGTAAGAGATGTAAACAAGAAACTTTGTAAGTTGATAGAAACAGTGATTAGAAGTGCAGTGCAAAGAACAGTAACTCTGCCTTTCCTAATTTTGGAATTATTGCACTTTGAACTTTTTCCAGGGACATAACTCTGAAACTACAAGAGGTGTACTTTCCTGTGTCCAAAACCTGCTCCCCCCGGCTCAAACCGGGCTCTTTTTACTTTGTATATGTGATTCTATGTAGTATTTAATGAAGTATTGAACCTGCGCTCATTCAATATCCTTTCAGTTTAAACATATTTAATCACTTTTTCCAGGTAGCATTAAGAACTTAACTTAAAAATACATGTTTTAAAAGATTTTAACTTTTTGTTCTTAAAACTTACAAAACATAAATATGGTAAATATTTGTCCGTTTCAGATGACTGCATATCAAGACACGGGTAGTTTTTGGGGGGCTATGCCGACCCAATGTTAAAGGGATATTCAGGCAAAATAATGTCAAAATATTAAAATGATCTTATGTACTCAAATCACGCTAAAATGACTTTTCTTGAAATTTCAGCATGAACTTCTGGTTAAATTCTATTCATTTAGGGTTTGAAGCGTAAATATGTCTTTATAAGTTGAACAAAACATAGACGCCAATAGAATCACCAAATAGTTTTTGAAACAAGTCAGGTGACTTGAACAAACCCTTGAAGTTACAGTAACAGATATTGTGGATATTATATGATTGAAACAAGCCTAAGTCATTCATTTGACATGTTCTTTAACGTTTCCAGAGTTCACTTTGACAACTATTGTGAAATGTTAGCGCTCTAACCTGACCCACGCGGGTCAAGTTAGGAAACCACCATTTATTCTTTATATGGAGAAAAATTGTGTTCCTTTGACTGTCTAATATAATTATTTTGAGGGCATTTACATAATAATGAATGACAAATTCAAAACTAAGAAATGAAAATTTTGCCTGTGTATTTAACCGTCCGTCAAATCTTACTGCCGCGGTAATCAGGTCAAAAAATAGTACCTTGATTTTTTCTAAGCTGACTCATCACTCATCACAGACATTTACAATATGAACTTTTATTTCATATCTGCGATTTGTAAAGATAATAATTCTCTGAAAAATTCTTGATTTTTGTTTGTTATTTTTTCAAAATCAGTACTCCGTGACGTCATACTGCCGCGGTAATCAGGTTTAGGCATACGTACGTTGGAAATAAATAGTTCTGGTATGAAAACCCTTCTATATAATAACTTTATCAATATTTTTTAAACAAAAAGCATAAATGAAAATTTATAGGTAAATGCTTTAATTAGGTGGCAAAAATTCTTTATTATTTTTGATAACAATTTTCCAATTACTACGCAGCGACCAACTGTTTATGACGGGTCATTAACTAGAACGTTGCAACACCGTAGTCTCAAAATCATGCATGTTCTTTTGTTGTTATAAACCATTAATAGTCCTTAATATTTTTTTAAAGACAAATAATGGTAAACTGTCGCTTACATCAGAGACATGGATCATGCTTACGTGATAACTAAGGAAAACTAACTTATTAGTACACCTTAGGAGGCTGTACGCGGAAAACGCTCATAAACCGCTATATCATATAGCTGTTAGTAAATATTTTGCATACATTTAACTAAAAATTCACTAATGGTGATGAACATATAGTTTGAAAACATTATATTCTTAAACCATGTATCGCCGAAAAAAAAACTATTTAACTACAAAATCCGTAAGGACCCTCCGACAAAATTTCACCACAAGATTACATTTAATATTAGCAAAAAAACAAGCAATACTTATATTTTCATCTTACATAATTCATTAATCAAACTTTTAACATAAAAGTATCTTTTAAAAATATGTCTGGCAATTGACAGATCCCTACTCTGATCTTTTATTTGTAAAGGAATAAATTTAAACATGTGCTCTTTTGTTTAGGAATATTTTGTAGTGAAAGTCTTAATATATCCACTAATCTCATAATTAGAATTAGACAGGTCAGTGATTTATACAACCAGCAGTTTAGTTATCTACGCTCATTTTAATCCCAATAGAAACATTCAAATATTTGGGGTAAAAAACATGACCAAAGTACCTAGTAGTCGTTTACCCGGTGGTGATCCCATTAAACTGATCATAGATTCGAATAGAAAACACAAATAGAAACATGTGTTTCGGTACAACAAAAATCGGAAGTAAAGTGAACAGTTAAATGACAGAAATATGTGGTCAAATATGTTTTAACAAGGAAATAATTATTTCAGAGAAAGACGCAAAGATCAGTCTTCAATCAAATGAATGACCCCGTATTGTGTAATTAGAAAGTTTATTCAATTCTAGGGCAACGAATCATAATTTGATAGTTCGTGTGTGATAAAATTTTCAATACAGATTATGAGATACATAAAAATATTAAAGAATAAGAAACTTTAAAAAACAAAACATAAAAAACGCATATATATATACCAATGACTTACAATCGAGCATGGGAAATTCATCAACATACCTTACGAAATTTTAATTTGAAAATGATATTTGCGCGCGCTGAAGTGATTAATGTTTATTTGAATAAATCAAATAAAAAGAACTTATATGTTTGTGTTCTAAAAAGAATTGGCGGCATAAGACGAATTTCGTTTTCATTTTACAACACTTGAAAAATTACTACAGAAAATATGTTGTTGTTTTATTGTTTTGTTTTCAACAAGAGTGTGTGTTTTAAGTTCATTCATTCTCGGCACCGGAATAACCATATGTCCGAGATTATAGCATCGGGGACGTCTTTTTTCAAGCAGAATCTTCCTTGTAGCCCATTCTTCGTTCGTTAGTAATAAAGGAGACGACAGTATTGTCAAGGCATCAACTTCCTGACTGACGACAACAAAAACGGCATTCATTAGCGTCAAACCTCCAGAGTAAGTTACGACAGGTCAACCAATCACCTCTGGTACTTGAGATGACTTGACCTTGACCTGCCGTGTGCCTTCTCCGCGACGTGCATACCTCTGGAGGGATTTGGAGAAGTTTCAACAAAAACCTCCAAAACACGCTATTTATACACCATTCATAGCACTGACGCTTCGATGTTCTCATCTATTTGCGGGAAATGGTCGACAAGGAAAACCCAACGTAATAACCGCACACTCTGTTAACAACAGATTTTCCGCAGTAAATATTTCAAGCTAGTGAGGTTTCAAATCCATAAGTTGGTTGAGTGTTGGCGGTAAAAAAAGAAGATAAAAAAAAGAAGATATAACTTCCTGATCAATTTTTTGCGGTAAAAAAAGAAGATAAAAAAAAGAAGATATAACTTCCTGATCAATTTTCACTTAGGTTGATTCAATTTTGAATACGCTTTGCAGATATGTATTTTTTCAAGAAATATTTAGCTTTAATATTATCCGAAGCCGTCAAAGTCAGCGACGAGTAATGAAATGGGAATAATTTTCTGAAACGTGATTTTATTCGAGATTTGCTTCGGGAGAAGGCAACTTTCTGTCCGTATATATAGAGCATGAATATTAATACTCATCACAAGACAGTGTCTTATTGATCTCAATTATGGTACATGTAAATATGTATAATTTTTATGTTCAATTAAAATGTTGCTTAACTTGCAGTTGTTATTACCATTCAATGATATTAAAATGACATAAAGTATTTATGATGAACAGTCCTAGAATATTTTGATAAGGAACCGTCAGTTGTAAAATGGTATTATATGATCTTATAATGAACATATAGTCGTCATACCTGCTGGTATGTCATTTATAAATGGTTTTTAGGTTTTTCTTTAACAATCCGAATGCAGACCTCAATGAAATGTTCTGGAATATTAACAAAATGAATAGTCAACCATATTAACCATTTATATGAATGGCTGAACGATAAATGGCGCAATGTGCATATCTTCTTATTTAACAGCACATTTTAAGCAAAAAGAAAAGAAACTATAAGTCTGAAACATTCTGTCATAGCCTCCCCATCAGTACATTCAGTGCTTTGATTCTAATGTGTCGGGTACACCGATATAAAATATGATCAAGATCCATAATGTAATATATACGATATTGTATTTTAAGATACGACGAACCTCAAAAGTCAGATCGAAATTCTCACGAATGATGTTGAAAAAAGCATTGTCATGAAAATATTTTTGACTAAAGCTGAAAGAAGATATTGTGTGACCAGAAAAGAGCTTTTAGCTGTGGTTAATTTTGTAAAGTATTACAAACATTATTTATACGGTATAGAATTTGTTGTTAGGACAGACCATGCTTCCCTTAGGTGGTTGACAAATTTTAAAAACAACGAAGGGCAAGTTGCCCGTTGGATAGAAATATTATCTTTCTATTCAATTAAAATAGAACATAGGCCAGGTAAACAACATACTAATGCAGATGCTTTAAGTCGTATACCTTGTTAGCAATGTGGTCGAACAAATATGTCAAATGAAGAAGCAAAATCTGAAGAAAATACCTCAATTTCAAAACTGACCAAGAACAAGATACAGATATATCAGAGGTTAAAACGCGGTTGAAAAATGGAAAGCGGCCAGAATGGAAAGACATATCACACAGAGGTTATTTTCTTAAATCACTTTGGAGTCAAAGATGATATTGTTGTTCGACGTTGGGATGTTGGAAATAGTAAGGTTATATACTGGCAAGCTATAGTTCCATTAAAACAAAGAAGAATGGTTTTACAATTGTCTCAAGACATTAAAGCTTCTAGACATCTTGGAGTTACAAAAACATGAAATAAAATAAAACAGCGTTTCTACTGGCCAGGTTATCAAAACGATGTAAAACTATACATTTCAGGGTGTGAATTATGTTCAAAACGCAAAGGTCCCTTAAAAACAAAGAAGGCACCAATGAAAACAGAACAAAGTGGTTATTCTATGGAGAGAATAGCAACATATATTTTAGGTTCTCTTTGTAGAACAGATAGTGATAATAGGTATATTTTAGTAATTGGGGATTATTTTACTAAATGGACCGAGCGCTTTCCATTAGTAAATATGGAAGCAAGAAATGTGGCTAAAGTGCTGGTCGAAGAAGTTATAGCTAGATTTGGAATACCTGATTTAATTCACTCTGACCAAGGTAAACAGTTTGAGAGTAATTTGTTTCAAGAAATTTGTTATATGTTAGAAATGAACAAAACAAGAACTACAGCTTATCACCCAAAATCTGACGGAATGGTCGAGAGATTTAATAAAACGCTTTTAGCCATGCTTACCATGTTTGTAGATGAAAATCAGAGTAATCGGGATGAAATGCTTCCTTATTGTATGATGGCGTATAGAGCAACCCAACATGAGACAACGGGTATGTCTTCATATATTGCCATGCTAGCTAGAGAAGTAACAACTCCTTTAGATATTTCATATGAATGCCATCTTCAGTTAAACTAATTCCAATAAGTCAGTGGGTTTGGGAATTGCGAGAGAAATTAGAGTCTGTTCATACTTTTATTAGACCACATACGGGTCAAGCGATATGTAAGCAAAATAAACTACATGATCCTAAACTTTACTATGAAAAACTAAATCAAGGTGATAAAGTGTACATTTATTTTCCAGTTAAAAAGGTAGGTCTTTCTAGTAAACTTACATCTTTTTGGAAAGGGCAATTTAGAATAACAGAGAAATTATCAGATTTATTGTATAAGGTAGATTGCGGTTATGGAGGATCCATACAAATAATATATATAGATAGAATCAAGAAAGCTAAGGAACAAGTTTTGACAGGTGATTAAGAAATAGAATAAAATTAAAATATCCAAAATGTAGATGACAAGTATGGTGAAGAAGAGATAGATGAATGCTCTAGTACATGTACTTCTAATGAGGTATGTTTTTCGATACTGGAAAACGAATCATTCGAAAACCCATATGGATGAAAGATTATGTTATGTCTATTTTCAGATCAGAGATGCCTAAAGTAAAGAACACACCTAGAAAACCTATTTTGTGTCCTTTATGTGAGACTGCCATTAAAGCAAATGAAGACTTCCGACAACATGTTATACAATGTAAGGGAGTTGTGATTAAGTGTGAGGACTGTAATAAAACCTTCAAAAAGAAAGTTTATTTGCAAATGCATAAGCGGAAGTTTCATACAGAGAAGCAGCCGGACGTGACAAAGGTTTATACAACAGAAAATGTTGAAAATTCTGAGAAAGATTTTTCTGATAACAGTGAGGTCTCTGATCCAGATATAGAATTAGTTGAGGATACAAGGGTTCTAGATTATCTTACTCTGCTTGGTCGTACAATTAGAAAACAAACAAATCCAAGGGCTCTTATTACTCCAAAAGCTAGATCTCATATTCAGCAAATAACGGAGAATGAAGAGAAATCGTAAGATGATGAAAATGAAAGATCTGAGGATATAATGTGTGATCGTAATTTGTCTAATGAGAATAAAAATGAAGATGTAAAGAATGATACAGAAGAACAGAGTAAGGAGGAGAGTTTCAAAATTAAAGTGGCAGATGAACAGATAAATGACAAAAAGTTATATGATTCAGAAAATTCAGATGATGATTGTCAGGTTATTGAGATTATTGTGTGAGCAGGTAATTTTCCAATACGGAAGAAATTTACAATGATTCTGCTAAATGGAGATAAGTTAAGCCTTCAGATGTAGTACGAGGCAAAGAAATAAGTGGTGAAACAATAACGATGTTATGTTTTATTTTATATTGATTATTTTATCAAAAGGAAATATTAGTAGGTAACTGGTTGTATTAGGAACTCTTATTCTATAATAGTAACGTTTAAATCTGAAATATGTGTTCAGTTAAAGTGAATGATGAAACATTTATAGTTATTAAAAGTTAATATTTGTCTATAAATAAAAGTGAAATGTTGGTTTCGTTTTATTTGTTTAAAATATAAAAAAAAAGAAAATCATGCGGGACGCATGAGCCCGGGGGCGTGGGTAATGTGACGAAAATAGCCTGATACCTATACTTATTAACCCATTACTTCATGAGCATTTTGTGAAAAATGGCTGTTTACATTGAAAAGTCTCCCGTTACAAGTTCAAATTGCTATAAAACCATAAAAACTTCTTCAATACTAATCAAACTTGGCACAAATGTTGACTTGACCATTGCCTTTGCAACAACATGCTCAGGCTTAAATTTTCTGTTATCATGGCAACGAGGGGACATCTCAAAATTGCCAGAAATCACTACAGTCTAACTTGCCCATGCGACCACGTGTATTAAGCGACTTTTGTCTTAAACGACCACTTTAAATTCCCCCCGATCATTTTCTCTCTATATCTTTAATGTATTAAGCGACTTTTGCTCAACGCGACCAGCGACCGCTAATTAGTCACCTAATTGACATCAATCTTTTCATTAAACGACCACCTTTACCTGTCAAGTAATTGTATTTTTAGAGAACGCCACCTCGTTATGTCACAAGTGTCAGCAATCAAAACACAACAATAAACGTGTGAAAAACTCTATTTCCCATACCGTTTTAGCGTACGCAAGTGAAGTTAAGTATACGCGTGACGTGTATTATCCAATAATATCGGATAAACAATGCAACGCTCCGCCCATACTGAGATGGTGTATACGCTTCGCTTGTTGACATTTAGACTGCATTGAATTGACCTTGAACTTGATCAGCCATTAAATTAATCGTAACAAATACATGTAGTTTGTTTACTTTAAATGAAAAAATGCACAACAGAAAACATATTCACTAATAGGGTTTTCGTGTTGGAGACAAGGAAAAACAACGGAGAAGTTAAAAAATTCTGGAAAAAATGTCAAACATGTACGTAATGGATCAAAACTGTTTTGTCAATAAATATCAGAACGTTATTTTTACATTTGCATCCGTTTAGATTATCGGAGCGTACTTATTATTCAACATTTATATAAAAATGAAGTTGAAAAAACAATCCCATCGAATAAAAAAGATGTCATTTATAAATTTTGACTTTTATATCATGCTGACTGTCTTAAGAGACCGTTTCATTAAGCGACCGTTTTTGGTGTTTCCCTTGCCCGGTCGCTTAATACACGTTTGACTGTATTTTGCGTAATTTTTTCCATCAAAATTGATTTCAAAGTGCTGCAACTTCTCAGAGATAGAGTCAAATGCTTTTCAGCGTTGGTTACACGTTACCTTGGTCATTTATTCATTTATATCCTCTCACAAGTCCAAAATTTTCTTTGCGATGAGGGGGACTGCCGCCCTCCTTCTGGCAACCCCCTGTTGTATCTTTTGGTTGGGGGCCGCGCCGAAGAAGTGGTCACTTTTTTAGCATTTCTCAAACAAAAACAAGTGTTTGGGGCCTAAATTTTTTCATCATTAAGGCATTTTTTCACCATTTGAGACAACAAAAAAGGGGGGGGGGGTAAAAAAGGCGTTAAAAGGCGTGTATATCGCGTAATGGGTTAACAGAAAATAATGGAAATACTTGAAATTACCCAAAATCGCGTTTTTCCATGTTTAAACATGGCCTATCATATAAATTTGAAGAAAAATTGTTGTTTTGTAGACTTTTTGATTTTTTTCATTAACAGAGTTGTTTTAGAAACCATATTTGTATGGTTAAAAACAAACGTATCTGAAACGTAGGTAAATAGTATTCGCTTGATATATTGTGATTTGTTTATGTTTTAGATCTCTTTAAGACTTTAGAATTAGTTATTTAAGGATGATTATTGTTTATAAGTATTAGATTTTTTAGACACCTGTAAAGCAAGTAAATCGTTAAACTTTTAGTTGCTCTTGGAGCAAGAATAGTTCTTAGCCAGCCAATCAGAATACAATAAGGTATATGTAGATTGATTTCATTGGTTATCAGAGATCACGTGGTTATTGCATTAATATAAAAGCCGAGACACAGACAGGTTTGAGGAGGGGGCCTCCGTGGCCGAGTGGTTAAGGTCGCTGACTTGAGATCACAGGTCCCTCACCAGTGTAGGTTCGATCCTCACTAGGGTCGAAATCTTTCATGTGAGGAAGCCATCCAGCTGGCTTACGGAAGGTCGGTGGTTTTACCCAGGTGCCCGCTCGTGCCTGAAATAATGCCCGGAGGGGCACCTGGGGTCTCCCTCCACCAAAAAAGCTGGAAAAATCGACGAAAAATCTCGGCGGGACGCTCTAGGATGGTCCGACTTGAGTGTACGGTCGCCCATATGGGCTTTCCGGCGGCGACCTTAAATAAACGCATTAAAAAAAAAGGTGTCAGGAGTTGCAGCTGAGTCATCGTCTAGGAAGGTCAGACAAATATATAAGTATTTATTATTAGCTAATTAATATAATACTTGGGACTTTGTGCCGTAAATACAACATTATAAGATTGGCCCAGATATTTTGAGCATTGTGTTCTGATATCTTAACATGAAAGCATTGCGCTTTGTGTTAAGGGTTTAATCTTAGTTTTATTTTAGTTGTACGGGTCGCTAGTGATATTAGTGAAAAGCAGAACATAAAGAATGTAAAGTAATTCTTATAGGTTGATGTGTAAATTTACTTAGGAATATTGATAAAAAGCTAACCATAGGAGTGATATAGTATTTCCCATTGGTTGTGTTATAAATGTTTTTTTATTTTGTTTGTTTGTTTCATTTTACGCCTTTTCCCAACAGTATTTCAGTCATATAGGCGAGTAGTTTCCTAACCATCGTTCCTGGAGAGTTACACCAGTACTAGACTGCCTTCCTCCGTGCTAAACTACCAAAGCATCTCCCGGGGACCGAACCCACGCCAGAGAGGTAACTGGATTAGAAGTCATCGACTCTAATCTCTCGACCACGGAGGCGGTATTTGTGTTTCAAATAGAAGACATTGACTTGATAAAGTAAACTGTTTGAGCTATATTGAAATATCGTATCTTTATTAATTCCCATTAATTTTACTTTTATTTAAATCATTTGAGAATAATTTATTACCAATCAAAAGGCAAAGTAGCCCGAGGAAAATTACATATAATAGCCAAAGCTATAATTTTGCATAGGTCAAACGCTACCGAAATTATAAGACAGAAGCTCGGACACGTCGGACACGTTACAATATCAAGAGGCTGTGATAAGTAGTTGCTGAGAAAAAGTGTTACGAAAAATTCCTACCATTGACCATTATGAATTTAACTAAAGCAGTAAACATGAAGTGGATGAGCAAAAGACCTGAAATCGAATCCCACGTGTTAATGCAGTATACTAAATTATCATGAGTAGTTGCTGAGAAACCTGTTACGAAAAATGGCCCAACCATCGCCTGCCTGCCCGGAATCAAGTCTCAATACACGATGGTAAACAGTATTTGTTTTTTCATATATGTAAAAAATTTTGAAAACCAGTATTATAGTCGTAACAGATATCCCATAAGTGTTTAAATATTAAAATGTATTTTGATAGAGTGTTTACTCAGGAGGTATCATGTTGGGGGCAGGATCTGACCTCTAAGCATCTGTGGTTTATCATATTAGAAGACCCCTTTCTACAAAACCTTCTTTCTGTTAACATGAGTGGCTCTATACACAGGTTTAAATGTAAAATTAAATCTTGTAAAATGTTATAAAAAAACAACAAACAAACAGAAGGGATCTCAGTAAGGTCAGAATTTCACGTGGCAGACTGTTTGGCCAAAATTTTCATGAGTCAAATCAGTTTTTATTTGTTTGGGTCGTCAGACCAAACAAATAATGGTAGCGAAATTTCAGAGTCTAATGCTGTTAATTGCAAATGCCGAAAGTAGTCCACTTTTTTGAAGGGGTTACTTCCCTTTATATGTACACTAACGGTGAAAAATTCAGGGGAGATCACTGCGTAAAGATGGTCAAAGGCAGGCGCATTAATTTTCAAGCAAAATAATTCACGAATGGTCGAAGATTTCTAATATTGTTTTATTGTATTTTCTGATCGAAAAAAAGTAAATACAAAGCGGACATTCAATCTCTGACACAGAAGTTTCACGACAAACCTAACAACAAGTAGTTCTCAAAACAGCTTAAAACTAACGATTTAAAAGAAAGAAATATTTTTATTTTGTTACAAGTATCCAACAAATTACAACGCATTCAAAGTTTCAAAATAGCGTTGGCTTATAGAATTGTCAATAAATGCACAATCACAAATTACGCGGATGAATATGATTTTATCAATGAAAATACTATTTTTAGCGATGTCGATTACCGAATACTACACAAACCGAGTAGTGGAATATATAGATTCTAGCGATGTCGATTACCGAATACTTCACAAAGAAATCTGACTGCCGAGCAGTGGAATATATAGATTCTACATGTCGGACTGTTTGGGCGAGAAGATTTTCGCTAAATTATTTACTTCAATTTTAAACAACAGGTTTATCGTGAACAAAATACCTCGAAATTAATAAGGATTACAAACCTGAAATGCAATGGAAGTTCTTAATTTAGAATGGCTTGATTTTATTCAGGCATGGTACGTACAACTTCTCCGTGGTGCAGGGGTAACGCGCTCGCTTAGTGAGTAAGAGGTCTGGAGTTCAAATCCCAGTCGAGGAAACTTTTTTTTTTAAATTCTTTTTTAAGTGTCTTTGTTAAGGAAGTAGCCATGATATGCAAGGATAAAGTGTGGCTGTCATAAAAAATGAACATAAATGATTTTTTGATGCAACTCTAGTTATACAAAATTCCATATGTATCAAACTCTGGTGCCTTGCAAGATGAATTATAGTACATAAAAATAAACTTATACAGGAAAATACATACAGATATACAGCACGATTTAGATTGCAAAGATCAGAAAATACCACAGAGCTTGCAGCCCTTTGATTCTTTATAAATATACATGCTTATAGTAAGCTCCAGGATTATTTACATCTGTGTTAAACAACAGTTAAAGTCGTTACAAGTCCTAATTTAGAATAATATGGTTTTCTTCAGGCCGTTCACATATAAATTCACCGTGGCTGAGGGGTTTTCGCGCTCGCTTAGGAAGCGAGAGGTCTGGAGTTCAAATCCCAGTAAAGGCAACTCATTTTTTTCCAAATTGTTTAAGTCAAATAAACATTGGATTGAATATCAGTGCAATTAGTCTAATAGCCAATTTACTACAATTAAAACGCTTGAAAGCATTGGTGGCACTATACATATAATCTCACAACCTGTACCTTTCTTACATTCCGAGACCCAAACAAATTCAGCGCCTTCTGTGCTTTGATTTTCTTGTGTTA
This sequence comes from Ruditapes philippinarum, assembly GCF_026571515.1. Lineage (NCBI taxonomy): Eukaryota > Metazoa > Mollusca > Bivalvia > Venerida > Veneridae > Ruditapes > Ruditapes philippinarum. Next base: position 100,812 of record NW_026863776.1, on the reverse strand, counting down.
TGAATCATTTTCATGTTGTTTGGGAAGTCATTTTGAGAAGATTTTCAAGTTTAAATTGATAATATTGTGAGGTTAGTGTAATATTTGGCACTTTGTATAGACAATAGTCTATAATATTCTAATGACATATAAGTCATAGTATAAACAACTAACACAAAGTGTGTCTTAACTGTTTAATTTACTAATTCCAAGTGCGCTGTAGCTGCATACAATTAGGCGGGAATACATGTTACAGAGAATCATGGGAAGTATAGACTTGCTATAGTGATAACATAAATGAATTACAAGTTCATAATTCTACATCTCCTTTGTTTTGAAATTAAAAATATTGAATTATTATGTATGCCTTAAATTTTCTTAACTTATAAAGTTAGATAAATCATAACAATAAAATGAAATTATTAAGAAGACAGAGTCATTATAATTATGAAGATATTAACAAGTATAAGGGTCTACATTTTTATAATGAAATCAAATACATATCATATAAACATTCTCAAAATAAAATATCGGTCAAGTTTAGTATATACTGTCCGAATTCTTTTCATTTTTCCGAACTCTCACACATTTTGTGATAAATAATTACTTTATTGCTCCGCGCCCACAGGCGCGGAGCTATTTGTGTGTACTATTTTTTTTGTCCATGGACCCGGATTTGAGCAATAAATCCTTTCGATTAACAGCTAAAAGTAAATCCGCATTCAAAAACTCCTTTCAATTTCTATATTGGTTTCCCCGTCGGTGATTCGCAGCATGTCATATTAATGAATGAGAACCGGAAAGCAGTTCTGCTGTTACATAAATTCGAAAGCTATAAATAGCTATAGATGTACTTTCGGTTATAAATTTGTTATTTCCCTTTTTTAGTAGTACATGAAATTATAATTTGTTACATTTTGAAATACATTTACACACAGCATATCAAGTATACTATAAGTGATTGAATTTGTCAATATAAACTAGATTTCAGGCGAAAGATTTTAACAATTTTGCTTTTGATAATTATTTGTAATTTATATTTATGAAATAAAATGTTTAATAATAATATGTTGATATATAAGTTGTTTTGAAATAATTAAACTTTAGTATATAACGTTACATTTCATTCGCGTGTTTGGAACAGCCTACCACTTTGTACAAAAAATGTAAGTGGTATGACTGGTGATATATATGATCGAGGGGTCCGTAGCGAGACTCTTTAAAAAGGATTTTGCCATTCATGAAATGTGCATAAAACTTTGCAACAGAATGTTTTTGGTCTTCAGTAAATGTAGCACATTCAAGGTAAATATTCTTATTGTTATCATTTTTATTTTTGTTTATAATTGTCCTTAAAATATAAACCTGGAAGTGTACTTTCAAATGGTTCATCATTTTACAATAATTAAGAGCTTTGTTGTTATATGAATTTGGCCTACTTTCACTTTGGACAGACTTTAGTGAAAACAAACATGGCTGACAAAGCGGAATCACCTTAAGCATAGGCTATAGATAGATATCATGACAACAACAGAAACTTTGATCTGCAGTTTGAACATGAAGTGTAATGTTTTTTATGAATAATTTTAAAGCAATTCAACAAAAAATATATATTGATCTCCCTAAAAATTAATTAACAATAGTTTATATATATATATATATTATCAATGTCAAATAGCTTTCATATCTTTGTCTCGCACGAATATATTAGTGAATTTCCTCACACCTACCTAAAATTCAGGTAACAATCTTCTCTTATATTGATAAATACTAAATCACCATGTAAGGCGTGTATAACAAACAAAAAAATCCTGAATTTGATCTTTTAGAAATTCATCCCATTTTTTCATTCCAGAGTGTGTTCTACTTTCAGTTTTGAAAGAAACCATTTTTTTAATTTGACATGAAAAATATGCATGTAATATTACTATATTATAATATTAGTCCCTTTTGTTACTATTTGTATATTTGTTGCAATTATAACAGACTAATGATATTTCTATCATCTTCTAGCTGTTAATGACTACAGTAGTGCACAGTACAGTCATGTCACATAACATTTACAAGTCTTGTTTGTATTCAATATAATGACTTTCCTTACCAGGTAGGCATCAGTGAAAGCATTTTTATATTAAAAATTTTTCCCCTCTTTTTAATTATGGACAGTGCATAAGATAAGTATAATTATGCAAAAAAATGGTTTACAAAACATTCGGAAAAAATCTACAATAGTACTTAATCTGAATATAATATGACCTGTGCGTAGGAATAATTTGGTAAGGTATCTGTAATGAGCACATTTTTTTGCGCGGAGCTTCTCAATTGCTGCATTGCAGCAACATTTGTACTTGTGTCATAATCAGTTTACACTTGCCACATGGGGTTGCTGAGGTATTTGTTTGGGATAACATTGCGACCTGATCTTGTGGTGTAGAGATTAACTGATTTTTCTGCTGGTAAACTTTTATCAGAACTTTGTGAGGCGACTTGTGGGGAAAATTGACCGGTTTATCCGATGGAGATTTTCAAGGGGTAAACAGGGGTCATCCTGATCTTTAGATTTATGTAAGAATTTTCTGTTTCGGCGGTAAATACCACTTACAACATATGATCTGTCAGTCTGTTTGTCAATTACTGTCCCTTTTTTCCATTGTTTGTCAAACTGTACTCTGACTGTGTCACCTGTCGTCAATGACTTTAAAGGTTTTGTCATAGTACATATGTTCTTGTTGAAGTTTCATACGTACATCTTTTATGTCAATTTTTTGTGGCATAAGTTGCTCACTGTTTATGGGCAAAACTGCCCGTAGTCGTCTGCTCATTAATAATTGTGATGGAGATTTACCACATTTCAAGGGGGTTGTTCTGTATTCTAAAATACTCATGTAAGGGTCTGTCTTACTGTCTTTGGCTTTTCTAAATAGCCGTTTAATTGTTTGGACTGTTTTCTCTACAAGTCCATTGCTTTGACTGTAAAGTGGACTGCTTGTCACATGACTGAAATTCCAGTCACTTTCAAATGACTTAAACGTTTCACTTACATAATAAGGAGCATTGTCTGATATCAACTTTTCAGGTATGCCATGCCTTGAAAAAATAACCTTGAGTTTTTTAATTATAGAAACACTTTTGCTCCTAGTCAGTAGGTCAACTTCAAAGAATCTACTGAAATAGTCAACTGTGACTAAATAGTCATCATTTTCCCATGTGAACACGTCTGTGCCCACTACCTGCCATGGTCTGTCGGGTATAGGGTGACTTTTTAAAGGCTCTTTAGTGTTTGAATTTCTGTGTTTCAAACAAATATCACATTTCAGTACATAGTCGGTAATGTCTGAACTCATTTTCGGCCAAAACATTATATCACGGGCTCGTTGTAAGCATTTATCAACGCCCATATGGCCTACATGAACAGCCTTTATCATTTCCTGCCTAAGTGAAAGAGGTATGAGTAATTTCTGACCTCTGAAAATTAGGTCTTTTCCCACGTACAATTCATCTCTGTGATTCCAGAAATCTAGGATTTTGGCGGGACAATTTGCTCTAGATTCCGGCCAACCACTTAAAATAGTATCTGTTAGCAACTGACATTGTGAATCATTGCTAATTGCTTGCTTGACCTGTTCTAATTTTTGGTCGCTCACAGCTATGCTTGATAGCACTGTGTGAATATGTAGGTCAAGATCTGCTGATAGCTGACAAAGATTTTCGAGACAAGAGGTCTCCTACAGGGATATCTTTGCCTGGGACATGGACAATATTCAAATAATATTTTTGCAACTGTAACAACATTCGTTGTAACCTTGGACTTGCATTGCATAATGATTTTTTCCTAATAGATGAGATAGGCTTGTGATCAGATTCTACAGTAATTACTTTACAATTACCGTAAATATACTGATGAAAACGCTTGCATGAAAAAACTATACTTAACATTTCTTTCTCAATTTGGGCATAGTTTATTTCAGCTTTTGTCAGGGTTTTTGAAGAATATGCTACGGGCTTTCCGTCCTGGAACAAAACACTACCTACCCCAGCCTTCGAAGCATCACACTGTATAGTAATTGGCTTTGTATGATCAAAGTACGCAAGAACTGGGCAGATGACAGAATAGTTTTGACTTCCTGAAATGCCTTATTTTGTGCATCTTTCCACTCAAATTCTACATCTTTCTTAAGTAATAGGGGCTGTGACCGTAGCTAATTTTGATGAAAATTTTGACATGTACGTGCACATTCCTAGGTATGTTTGTAGCTCAGTCTTATTATTGGGCGGTTGCATTTCAGTGATAGCACTGATTTTTTGAGGATCGGGCTTCACACCAGTTTCAGATAGAATATGACCAAAATAGGACACTTGTGTAACTCCAATTACACATTTGTCAGGATTGAATTTAACACCACACGTTTGTGCACGTTTTAAGACTTGTCTCAAATTTGAGTCATGTTCGTCCCTTGTCTGTCCGTATACCAAAATGTCGTCAACGATTCCAGTCACGCCTGGTAATCTTTCGAAGGCTTCGTCAAGTTTCTGTTGAAATATGTCCTGTGAACATATAAGTCCAAAAGGTAATCGCTTAAAACGATACCTACCAAATGGTGTGTTAAAGGTTTGTGTAATATGATGAAGTTTCATCCAATATCACGCTCCAGTAACCACTTGTGGCGTCCAGTACTGAGAAGTACTTTGCACCTGCTAGTTGCGAAGTGACTTCTTCGAAAGTTCTCACAGGGTAATGAGGTCTGTACAGGGCTTCATTGAGTTCCTTGGGGTCCAGACATACCCTAAGTTTTTTAGTTTTGGGTTTCTCTACAATCACTAGATTGTTAACCCATTCAGTTGGATTTTTGACCTTGTCAATGCCATCAAATACAGGTTTAAATTCATTGAGTATAGAGGGCTTGTAGCCAGTCTCAGGAGATATTTCCTGGCTATCTAATGAGTAAACAATCTTGATTAAATTTAGGTCAGTGGATGCCTGGAGGGATAACAGGTGTGAGGATGTAGTTTCTACCACATAAAATGTAATAGGCATAGTGACTTGTTTACAGGTTACTTGTAACCTAATTGTTCCTTTGACCTTAAGGCGATTGCCAGTATAATGAAAGCTTTGCACTTGAGGGTTCTAAGGGGTACTTAATACTAAGGTGTTTGAATTTTGATTCTGGCAAGATATTGACCTGACTACCTGTGTCAGTTTTAAATAAGATGTTGGTACATTTTGGACCTATGCTTAAAGTGGCAAATGCTTGATCTTTTTGAGATAAAAAATTATTTACCGTATTTACATAGAAATGAACATCAGAATTTTCGGAACTATCATAATCCGTATTTGCCTCAATGTCATGCACTGTTTTTGAACGGCATACACTCTTGAAATGATTTAATTTTCCACATTTGTCACATTTTTCCCTTTTGCTGGGCACTCTCTGTCATTATGTTCATAACCACATTTGTCACATTTTTTACCACTGACTGCCGACTTCTTGGGTTTTCCATTTCTAGACTGCTTCTGTCTACTTTTACCAACTTCTGCACGTGCGGCTGGTGCACGGTGTCTGTACTCACGTCTGTTTGTTACAGCATGTACGTCATCGCGGCTCATTTCTTTCATTTGCTCCCTGGAGAATTCATAATTTTGACAGATTTGAATAGCTTTTTCTAAGGTTAAGTCCTTTCCTTGATTTATTAATTTCTCTCTAATTTTGTTCGAATTTGTCCCAAATACAATCCTGTCACGTAACATTTCATTTAAATTTGGAAAATCACAATCTTTAGCTTTAAGTCTTAATCTTGTTACAAATGAGTCTATTGATTCGTCTTTTTGGATTTCGTTGAAGAACTGGTATCTGGCAAAAATTGGATTTAGAGTTGGTCTCAGATAGTTTCTAAATTTTTCATTAAATGTATATATCTAGCTTCTTTGCGTTTTCCTCTGTTATGTCTGTCCAAGAATGACGTATGTCGCGGCCTTTATCACCAAGCCACAAAAGTAGGTATGACACTTTTTCCTTTTCTGGTTTGTCTGCTAGAGGTCCACTAAATACTAAATTTGCATGTCGTACAAATTTTTCAAATGCCTCTGGTAAATTGGTGTCGTCCCATCTCATAGATGGCGGTACAATTCCTTCCATTTTTTTACTGTTAATTAATTAGTCCATAATTAATTATCCATCATAACATATATTGAACAGTATTTAAACCAATATATATTAAAACATAGTATTGTTTATGTCCAAATTACTTCTGACACCATGTAATATTTGGCACTTTGTATAGACAATAGTCTATAATATTCTAATGACATCTAAGTCATAGTATAAACAACTAACACAAAGTGTGTCTTAACTGTTTAATTTACTAATTCCAAGTGCGCTGTAGCTGCATACATTTAGGCGGGAATACATGTTACAGAGAATCATGGGAAGTATAGACTTGCTATAGTGATAACATAAATGAATTACAAGTACATAATTCTACAGTTAGGTAATTTTTATATTACGTAAGCTTCTTGCTTAGTTAACAAAATGAAAAAGATAATTAAGTATTACTAGCACCATGGATAATTACCAAAATTATTGTTCCATTTTCACTTACATTTATTGAGGTCAATATCACATGCGTATATGTATAATTACGGGAGGTGATATTTACATAAATACTGAATGTCATGCCTTAATACTTCACAAATAGTTAACAAAATACCTGTTTTAACGATGCACACCGATAATTGTATTCATCTTCACTTCTTTGTTATTCAATACGAGTTTATGTTACAAAAATTTTCAATTTTCGTGTGCATGGCGGGCATTTGGTCAGGGTTGTTATACTTTCGGTTTAGTTCTATTTGTAATCTCAACACGAGGTCAGACTGATACAGATGTTTTCTATGGCAAAGTTGTTGAATGGACTAATTGATATGCATTATTTATTGATTTGAATTGTATGTTTGTTCTTAGAATAAAATATTATGACATATTTATTTTATATTGTAACCTCGAACCACATAATTTGCATACCAAAATATTTTGGTACTTATTTGCATACGCAAAGCTAATACCAGCGTTCGTCTTTGCCTCTGTCCTTACTGTAGAATAGATGTACAAAATTTTGTCTCATCGAAATCTTTCATAAATTTCAATAAAAGTTTCATTCATTGAAAAAAATCATCTTGAAAAGGTATCTTTCCCGCAAACCGGAAGGATGTAAAAATAATATCCATACTGTAAATTAAACTTTTATCTTAATCAGCTAATTTTTGTGACAAAAATACAACATTTTTTGTTCACTTTCGTTTCTTTGTGAAATATTTTACACATAAAATGTGCAAGTCATTGTCAAGAACCGAAATATTTTACATTGTATTTCGGAAATGACACAGTCTCTTTTCTGATGGTGTTACGAAATTAATTGAAGAATCCATTATTGAATACGGAAATCAACGTCACTGTAGCTCTCAATTTGTGCTATTCTGATTGACTCTGTTCACATTCAACACCTTTTCATCTTTCTAATGCTTTAACAGAAAAATCTTTATAACAATGTCTGTTGAGACAAACAGACAAATACAAGATACAATATCTCAATTTATCCCTACAAAGAAAGTCTATATAACCTTGCAATAAAAAAAACCATATAACCCCCAAAACAGAGACCAATTTTCAACTCTAGACCATAATTTGAATATACTTTGTAGAAACCAACAAACTAATGCCTTGTGAGAAATATCTAAGCTCTAGCCCTTTCCATTTTGAAGTATAAGAACTTTTAAGTGTTTTCTTTTAGTTGCAATAGCAACCAAAGTTTAGCATGGAATGGAATTATTTGAACAATCTTGATAGAGCTTCATACCACAGATGTATAAACAATATCATATTTAACTCCATGTTCATACAAATAGTATTCCTGCCAAGTTTCATTAACATTGGCCTTGTGGTATCATAGAAGATGTCGTTTGAATAAAAATAGGACGGACGCCGGACGACGGACGCAAATGATGGGCCATCCTAATAGCTCACCTGCACTATGTGCAAGGTGAGCTAAAGGTCATTTAGCTTAAATCTAGGTCAGCTAATATTAATGTCCAATTCTGTATCTGAAACATTGTACAAATTCCATAGTTGTATCTAACAAAGGGGTCATTAGCCCAAAGCACTCACCTGAGGATAGACTTTTTTGTGTAGAAAGCAGTGAAAGTAAGTGTTCATTACAAGAATTTGAAACGATATTGGTCTCTAGACCATACTTCATGCAAAATATATTTTTCAATTATACTATATACCTGGCCCTAATTTCATAGCTGTACATCAGCAACTAGAAAGGAAGTAGGTTAATAGGTCAATATCTAGGTCATTTGATATCAAATTTAAACCCCTGAAATTATGATCATGGTCAAAATGTCATAGCTGTATATAACAAGATTGCATTTGAGAAAAATGCTATGCCACCGCATGGTTCAAATTTCATAGCTGTACATCAAAGGACAAGAAAGTAGGTCACATCATCAAAATCTAGGTCACCTGATATCAAAGTTCAATTTTACAACTAAAACTGTGCACATGGTCAAACTGTCATTACTGTACATCAAAGGACAAGAAAGTAGGTCACTGTCCCCTTGGGCAAGGCATAATTTTGACCCAAGGGTTTAATTCAAAACAATTTTGATACAGGTCCACAAAACAACATTTCAAGTCAAATATCTAAGCTATAGCTTTCTCCCATTCAGAAAACATTTGTTTTATTTTCTGTTTTTACTATGTGTACATAATGAGAATCACTGCCCCCGGGCAGGGCCAATTTTGACACCAGGGGAAATTTTTTGAACAACTTTGGTAGAGGACCTATAAATGATATTATATATCAAACATCAAAGCTCTATGCCTTGTACCTTCAGACAAAAATATTTTTTATTTTTTCACTATATGTACATAATGAAAATCAATGACCCCCGGGGCGGAACCAATTTTGACCCCAGGGCTATAATTTGAACAATCTTGCAAGAGGTTCACTACACAATGTTTCATGCAAAATATCTTAACTCTAGCCTTTGTAAATTTAGAGAAGATGATTTTTTAAGTTTTTACTATATACATTTAAGGAAAACCTATGGCCACTGGGGGCGGGGCTAATTTTGACACAAGAGGCAAAATTTAAATAACGTTTGTAGAGTACCTTTAGATGATATTATTTAACAAATATTAAAGCTCTAAGCCTTGTACCTTCAGACAATAAGATTTATTTATTTTTTACTATATGTATATATTGAAATCAATGACTCCAAGGGCGGAGCCGATTTTGACCCCAGGGCTATAATTTGAACAATCTTGCTAGAGGTTTACTACACAATGTTTCATGCAAAATATCTAACCTCTAGCATTTGTCAATTGCTAGAAGAATTTTTTTTAAAGTTTTTACTATAAGTTTTTACTATATACATATAAGGAAAACCAATGACCCCCGGGGCGGAGCCGATTTTGACCCCAGGGCTATAATTTGAACAATCTGGGTAGAGGTCTACCAGACAATGCTTTATGCAAAATATATAAGCTCTAGGCCTTTTGGGTCTTTACAAGAAGGTGTTTTAAGTTTTTACTATATGTACATATAGTGAAAATCAATGACCCCGGGGCGGGGCCGATTTTGACCCAAGGGCTATAATTTGAACAATCTTGGTAAGGGTCTACCAGACAATGCCTTATGCAAAATAACTAAGCTCTAGGCCTTTTGGGTTTTTACAAGAAGGTATTTTAAGTTTTTACTATATGTACATAGTGAAAATCAATGACCCCCAGGGCGGGGCCAATTTTGACCCAAGGGCTATAATTTGAACAATCTTGTCAGAGGTCTACCAGACAATGCCTTATGCAAAATATCTAAGTTCTAGGCCTTTTGGGTCTTTACAAGATTTTTTAAAATTTATTCTTATAATTCCTTTTGGTTGCCATGGCAACCAGATTTCTGCATGGAATGAAATTCTTTGAACAACTTTGGAAGCCCTTCACCCAAGGAACAATCCTGCCAAGTTTGGTTGAAATTGGACTAGTGGTTTTTCACAAGAAGATTTTTTAAGTTCACTATATAATCTATATAACACACACACAAACACACACACAAACACACGCACAAACACACACACACACACACACAGGTGAATCGCTATATGCCACCGCATCGCAGATGCTGCGGTGGCATAAAAAGGTCAATTACCTGATCAAAACAAAATTAATGCAAGTTGATTTTACATCTAAAACTGTGTGCATGGTGGAAATTTCACAGCTGTACATCAAAGGATAAGAAAGTAGGTCACTGGCAATATCTAGGTCAGCTGATATGAAAGTTCAGTTTTACATCTCAAACTGTGAACTTGGTCCAAATTTCATAGCTGTACATTAAAGGACAAGAGCAGGTCACCTTAGGTGGAGATTTATTGTCCCTAGGGACCTAAATTTGAACAATCTTTGTACATGTTCACAAATTTTTCATCACAAATGTTTCATGCCAAATATCTAAGCTCTAGCCTTTTAAGCTTCAGCATAAGATATTACTTTACTTGTTTGTCATGGCAACTGGATTTCTTCATGGAATCAAATGCTTTGAACAACTTTGGAAGCCCTTCACCCAAGGAACAATCCTGCCAAGGATGGTTGATAAGTTCACTATATATTCTATAACGCACGCACACACACACTTTATGCGACTGCATCACAGATTCTGCGGTGGCATAAAAAAGACTAGCATAATCTTCAGACTGCCATCTATCCATATATTTTAAGTTTCATAAAAATATTTTCAGTTCTTACAAAATGGTATTGATGCTATTTATCTTTTTATAGGCATGAAAGAATTTCGGCGTATATTGTTATGCACCTGGTTGTCCGTCTGCAGGTTTTCTTGTCCGGTCTGTATCTTTTGAACCGGTGGAAGAAAATTGAAACTACTTCGCAGAAATGTTAACCATAATTAAACAATGTGCAGAGCGCATATTAGACCTTTCTCAGGTAGAGGTCAAGGTCACACACAGTCATTTTGTATCAAGATTTAATTTGTGTCCGCTCTTTTGAACTGATAGAAAGAAATTGAAACTATTTCGCAGAAATATTACTTATATCAAGACAGTGCGCAGAACATAAGTTCGAACTTCCTAAGATCAAATTGGCGCCGCCCAGGGTATTAATTGATTGATATAGACTTATATAGTAGTTTTTTGTGTCCAGTATGTATCTTTTGAACCGGTGGAAAGAAATTGTTTACCATAACATACATTGGAATGATGTGCAGAGCGCAGGTTTGACCCTGCTCAGGTCAAGGTCACACCTAATCATTATGTAACAATTTCAAAATTTTGTGTCCACTCTGTTTCTTTCAAACCCATAGTATGAATGGCAGAAATATTTATATTACTAAGATGATGTGCAGAGCGCAGTTTTGGACCCTCAGGTAAAGGTCAAGGTCACACTGACTCATTCAAAATTCTAACATAAGTGTATATGTTACAAAAGGAGATTACAGTGTATGAATTTTTTAATATGTTTCCTTCCAATATACATGTATATGTATTTACCTCCCTTTAATTTCCAAAATCTATTACTTGATAATTATCAAACTTCATATTTTTAGATTTTTCCTGTAAAGATTGTAATAATTGAGGAGCTTTTATATGATTAAATTATTTTGTAATAAGACAATCTTATTAATTGATGCCGACGTTTTAATTTCTGATATGTAAATTCACTAAATAACAAGATTTGTGCTTTTGAATTTTTGGTATAATATTATTAATATGTTTCTTTGAATTTTAATCATTTAAAAACCAACATGATTGAAAGAAAATGTACCATTACCTATTTTTCTCTTAGTCACACAAGTGTAACCTCTGTGTTTGTATGGACAGATGGTAAACCTAGTCCCCACCCGTTAAACCAGAGGGGACTCATAAGGATAACAAACACATAATTTTGAACACAGGGGCAAATTTTATTTCTGTTTCATAATGGAAGGTAAAAAAAGTCAGCAATTAAAAAAACTGGTTACAACTCAAAAACTTTCCGATATCAACTTGCTTCTATAATCAAATATTCATGTACAAAAATAGAAATTCTTCCTCTCTTACTCATTCTTCCACTAAAAAAAGAACTTTCTCTTTAAGGATTCTAGGAAAAAATTTAATCACTTGTTTGCCATCAGAATGAATAAGCAAATATGATATGATGTATTCCACTGGCTCTGGTATATCCTTTGATATCAACTTAAAATGCAACTGTTCGATCCCTGAAATTTCAATATAAAATGTATAGCCTCATACGAGTTGGGCAGTTTTTATTGAAACGGCTGTATTAAAAAATATGAAATAAATAGCATAGCTAATGTGATCTTATACAGCCTAATAAACCATGTCTTATAATAATTGTGAAACAAAGTCGATAGCAGCATTTCCTTATGTCTCTAAAATGATTAGAGTAAACTTGGTTCAATAATACTCCTTTGTCTAATATCATTGCTGTGCCTCTGCAGTTAACAAAATTTTGATTGAATTTTGAAAAGCCAATAACTCCAAGATGCCTCAATGAAAGAAATAAGGTGATAAATTTGCTTTTGCGCAAATAGCCCATGCCTGAAATAATTGCTAAAATGGTTAAAACCTACACCATAATATTTTGTTCGGGAACATTTTAAAGCTGCAAGCTCATTTTCGTGTAAATTTTGAAAATCCATTTGAAAGTAATATGTTGTGAATTGAACAAGGAAAGTTATAAAGACATTGGAATCTAAATAAATTACCAAAGATGTAAAAATATGCAAAAGAAGCATGTACACACTTAGAAATATGGTGATAAATATTATGAAATGAGCCATCAATCCTACATAGCATGTAAATTACAACTTGAATCTTTTTACTTTTTTTAAAGTCATAGTACATTATTTTCAAGTTTGATTTTCTTGAAATATTTTGGCTCATCTGGAGGCATGCAGCTTTAATCTGTTTATGCACAGTTATCATGGATGCTTAATAACAGAAACATTCTGTAGAATGGACTAATCATTTTATGGAAATAACATCTATAAATTCAATAACATAAAGCCTTTTACCATAGATTAGCAATGAATAAACCATAAGTATCTAAACACTGTTAATATCAACTTCATTACAATAGTTCTCTTATTCACAAAAATTTTTAACATTTTTTAAAAGTAACAAAAAAGTAAGCAGTTCACAAATGCATAGAAAATACCATAAATCTTTCAAATACATGCACTATTGTTTCCTTAACCCTTTACCTCATATATACGCGAAACAACGCACTTTCGACCCCCCCCCCCCCCTTTAAGGCCTCAAATAGTGAAAAAAGGTCCTGTTTGGGCCCCAAACACATGTTTTTGTTTTGAGAAATGTTGTTAAAAAAATTGACTACTTTTTCGGCACGGCACCACAACCAAAAGATACATCAGGGGGTTGCCAGAAGGGGGATGTGCCCCCTTCTGTTTGGGGGGTTTGAAGGGGGGCAGAAGTCCCCCTCATTGCCAGAAAAATTTTGGACTTGTTAGAGGCTATAAATGACCCCAGATCGATCATAAGGTAACATGTAACCAACGCTGAAAAGCATTTGACTCTATCTCAAACCATTAAGAAGTTGCAGCACTTTGAAATCAATTTTGATGGAAAAAATCAGCGCAAAATAGTGATTTTTGGCAATTTTGAGATGTCTCCTCATTGCCATGTTAACAGGAAATTTAAGCCTGAGCATGTTGTTACAAGGGCAATGGTCCAGTCAACATTTGTGCCAAGTTTGATTAGTATTGAAGCAGTTTTCAAAGTTTTATAGCAATTTGAACTTGTAACAGGAGACTTTTCAATGAAAACAGACATGTTTCACAAAATGCTTATGAAGTAATGGGTTAAATTAAAAAAATCTAGAAACTTATCTTTAAAGCAGCAGGCCTCCAGAACAGAAAAACTACCATACTTATATTTGAAAATCCCTCCTAAAATTTTACATTATCTAGTTTAAAGAAATAGAAATAAAAATAAAAAGGAATAAACTGCTTTGGTTTGGATGTGTGTATTATTTTGTGGCATTAAAAATTATAATGAATTAATTTTATAATATATAAGATGACCAGTATATCGATTTAAACTTTAGCTTGAACTACTCATTGACGAAAATTGATATCTGAACCTGGGCGTACCGGATACCGTGATTTTTCTGAACCACTGTTGTTACACCTGACCATGTTGAATTATCTTCTATTTATATTGGCTACTGCTTTTTAATGTAGTAAATTATGCAAAGAAAAAACACTATATATTCATGCTTTTGTCAACATTTTTTCTTAATTAAGATGTTAGTAATAAAGGATTTACACAATTAACCTAACAAAATCATAATTAACCGTTTACTTGAAATTTCTTTTCATTTTACCATCTTGAGGCGAGTGGCTTTAATCACACAATTGAAAATAAATTGATTTCTAAGTAAACATGACATACATTGTATTTTACAATGACAAAACATATAGCAATGATGGTCAAAGTAAATCCATAATGCATTATTCACCTTTAAAAAAATGTATAACAACAAGTATAGCCTATTTATTCTTATATTAACAAGTGGGTCATGATGGCCGTTATATCGCTCACCTGATTATGAAGGCTCAATCCCATTTTATTTGGGCTGTGTGACCTAGTTTTTGACCACAGATGACCGATACTCGAACTTGACCAAGAAATCACCAAAACAACATTTCTGACCTATTTTCAGGATATTTGGATCACAATAGTAGCCTCTAGGGTGTAAACAATGTTTTCCCATATAAGGGCTGTGTGACCTAGTTTCTCAACACAACTGACCCATATTTGAACTACACCTGGAAATCATCATAATAAACTTTATCCCCTTAAGTGTTAAAAAGGTTTTCCAATATTTAGGCTGTGTGACCTTGTATTTGACCCCAGGGGAGCCATATTCAATCTTGACCAAGAAATCACCAAAAATTAACCCCTGGTCAAAATTATAAGTCTGTATTTCAAAAAAAAACAAAAAGAAGAAATTAGGTCAAATGGTGTCAAAAATATCAAAAGTAGGTCAGTTGATATCAAAATTCAATTCAACATAAAAAATTACACTCCTGGTCCAAATTTCAAGTCATTACATAAAAATGTAGGTCAATTGATATCAAAATTCAATTCACAGGCTGTCCAACGTCCCTAATATTCCTAAAAAAATCCTATTTTTTTCAATTTTGCTAAAATTCCTAAAGAAATAAAAAAATCAAAGGAAATTCCTAAAAATGCCCTATTTTTTCACTCAAATTCCTATATTATTTGTCTTTTGTTATTAAAGTACTTAACTTTAAAATGTTTTCATTCTAATTATGTTTTAATGTAGTTTTTCAGCTCTCCATATTCAGAGTAGACAGTTCCATTGTGAATCCATTTATTCAGGTTGTTTTTGGTTGTGACTGGGTGACAGAGATTTAATTTCTTAAAGGAGCAGCCAACAACTAAAGACTATGGAACACTGGCAGACATCTTTGCTATAAGCATTATTTATGAGTTAATTTTATGTCAAATATACAAAGGTAAGCCCATATCATGGTCTTTTTTGGGCCATTGTTTAGAAACAAAATTCCAAATTTTAGCCGGAAAATTTCTTTTATGTACCCTATAATTTCTAATTTTAGACCTAAAATTTCTCAAAAATTGCCCTAAAATTTGCCCTAATTTTTGTCAGAAGGTGCTGAACAGCCTTAATTCAGGATCAGAAATTACACCCAATGTCAAAATTTCAAGTCTGTACATCAAAAAACGAGAAACTAGGTCAAACCATATCATTAATATCAAAAGTAGGTCAGTTGATATAACAAGAGGGCCATGATGGCCCTAGATCGCTCACCTGACCCATCAAACTCATCCAAACAATTACATAGACAAGCATTCTGACCAAGTTTCATGACAGGTGAGTCAAAAATGTGACCACTACAGTGTTAACAAGGATCATCCATATTTGAGCAGTGTGACCTAGTTTTTTACCCAGGTGACACATATTCAAACTTGACCTAGAAATCATCAAAACAAACTTTCAGACCAATATCCAGGATACTTGGATCAAAACAGTAGCAACTAGAGTGTTAACAAGATTTTTCTATTTTTAGCTCCGGTGACCTAGTTTCAAATGCGATTTCAATTACCTAGACAAGCATCCTGACCAAGTTTGATGATAATTGAGTCAAAAATGGCTTTTCCATATTTGGGCGGTGTGACCTAGTTTTTCATTCAAGATGACCTATGTTCGAACTTGACTTAGAAATCATCAAAACAAACTTTCAGACCAATTAACAGGATATTTGGATCAAAACAGTAGCCACTAGAGTGTTAACAAGATTTTTCTATTTTTAGCTCCGGTGACCTAGTTTTTCATCCGAGATGACCCATGTTTGATTTAATCCCAGCAATGACCTAGACAAGTTTCCTGACCAAGTTTGATGACAATTGAGTCAAAATTGTGACCACTAGAGTGTTAACAAGGTTTTTCTATTTTTAGCTCCGGTGACCTAGTTTTTCATCCGAGATGACCCATGTTCGAACTCATCTGAGCAAGTACCTAGACAATCATCCTGATAAAGTTTGATGACACTTGTGTCAAAAATGTGACCGCTAGAGTGTTAACAATATTTTTCTATTTTTAGCTCCTGTGACCTTGTTTTTCATCTGAGATGACCCATGTTCGAACTCATCAAAGCTATCACCTAGACAAGCATCCTGACCAAGTTTGATGATGATTGATGCAAAAATGTGACCACTAGAGTGTTAACAAGGTTTTTCTATTTTTAGCTCCGGTGACCTACTTTTTCATCCGAGGTGACCCATGTTTAAACTCATCCAAGCTATCACCTAGACAAGCATCCTGACCAAGTTTGATGATGATTGAGGCAAAAATGTGACCGCTGGAGTGTTAACAAGGTTTTTCTATTTTTAGCTTCGGTGACCTAGTTTTTCATCCGAGATGACCCATGTTCGAACTCATCTGAGCTATCACCTAGACAAGCATCCTGACCAAGTTTGATGATGATTGATGCAAAAATGTGACCGCTAGAGTGTTAACAAGGTTTTTCTATTTTTAGCTCCGGTGACCTAGTTTTTCATCCGAGATAAGCCATGTTCGAACTCATTCTAGCTATCACCTAGACAAACATCCTGACCAAGTTAAATGATGATTGAGGCAAAATTGTGACCTCTAGTGTTAACAAGGTTTTTCTATTTTTAGCTCTTGTGACCTAGTTTTTCATCCGAGATGACCCATGTTCGAACTCATCCGAGCTATCAACTAGATAAGCATCCTGACCAAGTTTGATGATGATTGAGGCAAAAATGTGACTGCTGGAGTGTTAACAAGGTTTTTCTATTTTTAGCTCCGATGACCTAGTTTTTCATCCGAGATGACCCATATTCAAACTCATCCGAGCTATCACCTAGACAAACATCCTGACCAAGTTTGATGATGATTAATGCAATAATAAGACCGCTAGAGTGTTAACAAGGTTTTTCTATTTTTAGCTCCGGTGACCTACTTTTTCATCCGAGATGACCCATGTTCGAACTCATCCGAGCTATCACCTAGACAAACATCATGACCAAGTTTGATGATGATTGAGGCAAAATTGTGACCTCTAGAGTGTTAACAAGGTTTTTCTATTTTTAGCTCTTGTGACCTAGTTTTTCATTTGAGATGACCCATGTTCGAACTCATCCAAGCTATCAACTAGATAAGCATCCTGACCAAGTTTGATGATGATTGAGGCAAAAATGCGATCGCTAGAGTGTTAACAACTAAATGTGAACGGACGACAGCCGACGGACGACGGACAATCAGCTCACCCTGAGCATGCTCAGGTGAGCTAAAAATTCAATTCGGCATCAGAAATTACATTCCTGGTCCAAATTTCAAGTCTGTACATCAAAACACAAGAAATAAAGTCAAATGGTTTAAAAATATCAATAACAGCTCATTTGGTATCAAAATTAAATTACACACATGAAACAGATATCAGGTTCAAAAAGAAAAAAATACAATTTTTAACAAAATTCAATAAAAGAAAAATTGAGAATACAAACTCATCTTTGTAAGTAAGGTACAAGAAACAAATGTAATCTTTATTTAGGCCTAATTTCATATTTTAGGAGAATTTTCTTCACTGATCTACAACTGACCCTGCAGAAAGCTTAATGCTATGATGCAATAACGTCCAAAAGTCTTGAGCTTAAAGTTATTTACCCAAATAGAATATGATTTAATTTTTTTGTTACAAGTAATTGTGGTGTTATGCTACATACTAAATATCTTAGGTTTAGACATTATTTCTTGGCAGAAGATTTTTATATTTTATGATTTCCCTAGAGGGGAGATTTTTTTAAGTTTATACTTTATGAACGTAATGAAAATTAATGACCCCAGGGGCGGGGCCAATTTTGACCCCAGGGCTATAATTTGAACAATCTTGGTAGAGGACTACAAGACAATGTTTCATGCCTAATATCTAACCTCTAGCCAATCTTACTCTAGTCAAAACAAAAAAGATTTTTTTTTAGGTTTTAACTATATACATATAAGGAGAATCAATGACCCCCTGGGGTAAGACCAGTTTTGTCCCCAGTGCTATAATTGAACAATTTTTGAAGTTTCGTGAGACGATGCTACACACAAAATTTCTAATCTCTAGGCCTTGCATTTTCAGTAGATCTTTTAAGTTTTTACTATATGTATATAATGAAAATTAAAGACCCCCGGACATGGCCAATTTTGACTCAAGGGCTATAATTTGAACAAGTTTTGTAGGGTTTCATTAGATGATGCTACATACATAATATCTAAGCTCTAGGCCTTGCACAATCAGGAGAAGACTTTTAAGTTTTTACTAAATACATATAAGGAAAATCAATGACCCCCTGGGGTGAGGCCAATTTTGACCACAGGGCTATAATTTGAACAATTTTTGTAGAGTTTCATGGGACAATGCTACACACTTGATTTCTAAACTCTAGGCCTTGCACTTTCAGAGAAAAAGTTTTTTAAAGATTTCATTTCAAAAATCTATTTTTAGCCCTCGTGACCCAGATGTTCAATTGAGCAGAACCATTTGAGCAGTGTCATGCTATGAACATCCCTGGAAAATTTCATCAAATTTGGCCCAGTGGTTTCTTAGGAGAAGTTGTATGTATAAAAAGTTGACCACAAACACCAGACAAATTGTGATCACATGAGCTAAAAGTAAACAAAAATCTGATATGCTGTTAGTAGATGAAAGTTAAGCGCTGATTGCGTTATAAAATGAGGTAACAAATTTTGGCAAAATTCTTAGAATGAACAAGATTGCATTTGTGAAAAATGCTATGACACCGCATTAATACAACTCTAAATAGTAGTGTAGGAACAAATTCTTTTTTGTTTCTATATAATTGAAGATTGCCATAATGCATAGATCCCTGACCTATCTAATTCTTATTATCAGATTAGTGGTTAAATCTATTGTTATTCAAATAAAAGATCAGAGTAGGAATATATCAATGCAGTTGAGTCTAGTGAATTTGGTGGTGAAGGTCATATTTCACACAACCTAAATTTCATCACTGTACATCAAAGGACAACACAGTTAGACACAATCTAGGTCAGCTGATATCAAAGTTAACTTAACATTTTAATCTGTACACATGGTTCAAAATTCATAGCTGTACATCAAAGGACAAGAAAGTAGGTCACACCATCAAAATCTAGGTCACCTGATATCAAAGTTCAATTTTACAACTAAAACTGTGCACATGGTCAAAAATGGTCAAACGACAAGAAAGTAGGTCACTGTCTCAAAACAATCTTGATGCAGGTCCACCAAACAACGTTTCATGTCAAATATCTATGCTGTAGCTGTCTCCAATTCAGAAAACATTTATTTTAGTTTCTGTTTTTACTGTTTACATAATGAGAATCAATCCCCCCGGGCAAGGCCAATTTTGACCCCAGGGCTATAATTTGAACAAGAAACATGGCAATGCCATGAAACCAGGTTTTCAATTATCACCATTGTAGATAAATATGTTGTATTTGAAATACAAATACAAGCAACAAACAATGTAACTATGTGCAATGTAAAATATGAATAATGTAGGAGGAATTGCCATTGAAGAAGTCTTCATTATATATTCTGTATAAGGAAAAAAACAAAGGGCCATAATTAGGTCAAAAATTATCCAATCACAAAACCCCGACAATATGTGCCAGGGCGCTTGGTGACAAAGCTTCTGTGAAAGTTTGAACAAAATCCATTGAGAAATGTAGGATGAGTTCAGCACAGAAGAATTTGTTCACTATACATGTATATTGATAATTCTGTATAAGGAAAAAAACAAAGGGCCATAATTAGGTCAAATATTATCCAATCACAAAACCCAGACAATATGAGCCAGGGCACTTGATAACAAAGCTTCTGTGAAAGTTTGGTCAAAATCCTTCGAGAAATGTAGGAGAAGTTGCGCACGATAGAAATTGTTCACTATATATTCTGTATAAGGAAAAAAACAAAGGGTCATAATTAGGTCAAATATTATCCAATCACAAAACCCTGACAATATGTGCCAGGGCACATGATGACAAAGCTTCTGTGAAAGTTTGAACAAAATCCCTTGAGAATTGTAGAGGGAGTTCAGCACAGAAGAAATTGTTCACTATATATTCTATATAAGGAAAAAAAACAAAGGGCAATAATTAGGTCAAATATTATCCAATCACAAAACCCCGACAATATGCCCCAGGGAACTTGGTGACAAAGGTTCTGTGAAAGTTTGGTCAAAATCCGTGGAGAAATGTAGAAGGAGGTGCGCACAGAAGAAATTGTTCACTATATATTCTATATAAGGAAAAAAAACAAAGGGCAATAATTAGGTCAAATATTATCCAATCGCAAAACCCCGACAATATGCGCCAGGGCACTTGATGACAAAGCTTCTGTGAAAGTTTGGTCAAAATCCGTTGAGAAATGTAGAAGGAGTTGCGCACAGAAGAAATTGTTTACGCCCGCCCGTCCGCCCGCCCGCCCATCCGCCCGCCCGCCGACATACCTCAATCTAATAACCAGTTTTTTCCTTCGGAAAACCTGGTTAACAATCTTGGTAGAGGTTCACTACGCAAAGTCTCATGCCAAATATTTAACTTCTAGCCTTTGTCAATTCAGAGAAAAAGATTTTTCATGTTTTTACTTTATACATATAAGGAAAACTATCGTCTCTGGGGCAGGGCAATTTTAACACTAGGGGCAAAATTTAAGCAACTTTGGTAGAGGACCAATAGATGATATTATATACCAAATATCAAAGCTCTAATCCTTGTACATTCAGACAATAAGATTTTTTAATTTTGACCCCAGGGCTATAATTTGAACAATCTTGCTAGAGGTTCACTACACAATGTTTCATGCAAAATATCTAACCTCTAGCATTTGTCAGTTTCGAGGAGATAATTTTTTAAAGTTTTTACTATATACATATAAGGAAAACCTATGACCCGGGGCGGGGCTAATTTTGACACTAGAGGCAAAATTTGAACAACTTTGGTAGAATACCTATAGATGATATCATATACCAAATATCAAACCTCTAAGCCTTGTACCTCTTGACAAGAAGGTATTTTAAGTTTTTACTATATGTACATATAGTGAAAATCAATGACCACCTGGGGCGGGGCCAATTTTGACCCCAGGGCTATAATTTGAACAAGCTTGGTAGAGGTCTACCAGACAATGCCTTATGCAAAATATCTAAGCTCTAGGCCTTTTGGGTCTTTACAAGAAGATTTTTTTAATTTATTCTAATAATTCCTTTTGGTTGCCATGGCAACCATATTTCTGCATGGAATGAAATTCTTTGAACAAGTTTGGAAGCCCTTCACCCAAGGATCAATCCTGCCAAGTTTGGTTGAAATTGGACAAGTGCTTTTTCACAAGAAGATTTTTTAAGTTCACTATGTAATCTATATAACACATGCACGCACGCACACAAACAACCACACACACACAGGTGAATCACTATATGCCACCGCATCGCAGATGCTGCGGTGGCATAAAAATCATATATTTCTGAAAAGAAAATTATCAAAATCCCTTGATGCGTGGTAGAGTATTTGGTTTGAACAAAGGCCTGCACAATGGACAAGGGTATCACTTTATACCTTGCCATTATCATGGTGTAACTTAATGAGGACAAAAAAGTAAGTGCATTGTCTCAAACAACCATTACAATAATTCAGACATAACAATACAAGCCGCAATTTAGAAGATTGAATACAGGGGATCAACAAACAAGCTTTATAGAAACCTATACAAATACTGTAGGAGTAGGGTATGAGGTAACTAACACTTAGCATACAGAAACTAATACATGTCTAATAAATATCAAAATTCCATGTTCAGCAATATCTTTTAAGCAAAATTCAAACAATACTGCTTAATATGAATACCATTTGTAATTCTTACATGGTACAATACTTTTCTGAAAAAGACCAAGTCAATTTTCCATCACTGACAGGTTGAAAAAGTTCACAGGTGCCCCTATGTGTATTATTTCAGACAAAAGCCGACATTGGAGTAGAACAAGCAACCTCTGTAAGATAGCTCAATATCCTACTTGCATGAATGAATTGGAACCCATCTTGAGAGACTTGTGATTAGAAATTAGTGATCATACCAACATGCCCTCTATATAATACATCAAAAATTTGGATTTCTTTCCTATAAACTGAATACATTGCTTGTAAAGAAATAAATTCTTATAACTAGTAAGGTAATATTTCTTATTTTATGCTTTTGAGTGGATTTATCTGTAAAAATTTTATTTGATAATTTCAGTGAAAAATATCAAAATATAATTTCACAGACTACTTTTTAAAGAGTTTCCCAATGTGGTACCTCAATTTTATTTTAGCTTACAATTCAGACATTGTCAGTGCTGTTTAGAGAAAAACAAAACTGAAATTGATAAATTTCTTAAATTGTCAAACATAATAAACTTCAATCCATTCAATTTAACAATCACTAAATGTCATCTCTATTTTTTTATTTCATTTTAACTGTTTGAAAAATAAACTTCCACATGCAAAACTTCTCTTGATGACATACATGCAGATTTAAGTATCCTACAAGCAATTATAAACTGTATTTCAGTGTGTAAAAGCAATGCCAAAGGATAAGTTAACAACCAAGCATTATTCTACTTTTAAAAATATTCCATGTTTTCCAAATTCCTAGTCGCTTCTTGAATACACATCTGCCAACAATTATATATTTATCCTTAAGTAAGTTTCCTTTCTCTATGAATCAAATGTATTTTATTTCTTCCTTCCATTAAATGTACAACGTTTAAAAATGGCGGTCAATTACATTTCAAGGGACAGTCTAATATATAACCTTCCGCAATAAGCTTGGCGTGATGTCACATTTTCTTCTAGAATTGTTTTAATTATTAAAACAAACAATCATTTTTTGTATAAAGTAAATAGTACCATCACAATTTAACGTTGATTTTTGAACATATTTTGTAACCCAAGACTTCATGTATTTATAAGAAATTCGTCTGAAATTTGGGGATACAGGTTTTGATATGCAAGATTGAGGAAATTGCATTTAAACTTGTATTTAAGCATAAAATAAAAAGAAAATTTGTTTGTTTGTTGTGTTAAATGTAATTTATTTCATCTCCTGGACTTTAAAAACAGCATTCCTTCAGAATGCTGTTTTAAAAGCTCACTCGAAATAAAATTCCATCTGACACAAAAACAAACTTGGTAAGTTTTTGGGACTTGTGAAAACTCTTGAATCAGACTCCATTTAATGACAACTGAACTAGCTTATAGTATTAATATCATATGTGATTCTCACGCGACACCAGACCTTGGAAGATCTCAAACAAACTTATTCGTACTGTACTTTCAAATAAAATTACGACTATTAAAATAATAACAATTAAATCATATTCTCAAACATAGGCACACTAACAAAGGCTGTTAGAACACAAGGCTGTATAATTAGCACCTGTCACGTAAGTTAATCAGCAATCATCATCATGGCTAGAAAAGTTGTGAAAAATATCTCCAGATTGAAGGTGTCAAATTGATCAATACTGTATGTGTATTTGAATTTGCAGAAAGGTCCATTTTGCGGGTCTGCACTATTTTGAATTCGCAGAGGTGACTGCCGAAAATCATAAATTCATGTAGGTTAAAAAAATAAGAGTGATTTGACTGCTGTATAAACTGTACATGTAACATTCAGCTCTGTATATAAATCAGTTTGCTAGTGTATAGTTGTTTGACTGATATGCTTATCGGATTTCTTGAATGTGTACATACATGTTTGTACAGATGTACGGACATAATCCCCTTCGGACAAAATCCCCTTCGCATACCCAGACAAAATCCCCTCCATAGGTGGACATAATCCCCTTCATGTTTTTGCTAGGCTGGACAAAATCCCCTTGTTTCATAGGTTTCTAATGTATTATTATGCTCCATAAAAATTGATGAATAATGAACTTATAATTATGTATCAAGTTAACCTTTATAATTAAATAAGTTTGATAAGACATTTTTTTTTGTTTAGATCAATTATCAACCAAATTATCATTAAAAACAATTTAATTAGTTTAGCAGTGTTCATTATAATTGTGGTAAATTATCAACTGCATAACAAATATAATCAAAGTTGAATAATAAGACAAAGTGTGTTTTTCATTATTTTTGAAGTTTTAAAAGTCAAATCATCAATGCTTTAAAACAATTCTTATTATTTCAAAAACACTATTACAACTCGTCTATAAATTCTGAAAGATAGTGAGGAAAAAATGAATTGTGCAACACTGTCCATCTTGCACAGGCCTTAGCAGTATAGAACTGTCGAAACAAATTATATTCCCGAATAAAGTACTAGCAATCACCACACAGCATACCCACTTTATAAACAGAAAATTCACCCAAGGGGGATTTTGTCCTAGGTAGCAATTTTATTGAGGAGATTTTGTCCACTTCAAAATTTCACACATGAAGGGGATTATGTCCACCCATGGAGGGGATTATGTCCAGATATACAACAAGAGGGCCATGATGGCCCTGAAGTCGCTCACCTGTATATAGGCCCCCGGAGCGGGGCCAGTTTAAACCCCAGGGCTTTTATTTGAACAAACTTGGTAGACACCCATTAGAAGATGTTTCATGCTAACATCTAAGGTCCAGCTGGTCAAGTTTTTTCTTTACACATATAGTTAAAAACAATGACACACCTGGGGCAGGGCCAGTTTTGACCCAAGGGCTTTTATTTGAACAATCTTTGTAGACACTTACTAGAAAATGTTTCATGCTTAATATCTAAACTCTAGCTATTCGGGTTTTTTCAAAGAAGATTTTATAAGTTTTTGCTATACACATATAAGAAAAATCAATGTCCCCCGGGGCGGGGCCAATTTTGATCCCAGGGCTTTTATTTGAACAAACTTTGTAGACACTCACTAGAAGATTCTTCGTGTTTAATATCTAAACTCTAGCTATTAGAGTTTTTTCAAAGGAGATTTTTTTAAGTTTTTGTTATACACATATAAGGAAAATGAATGACCCCCGGGGCGGGGCCAATTTTGACCCCAGGGCTTTTATTACAACAAACTTGGCAGACACTCACTAGAAGATGTTTCATGCTTAGTATCTAAACTCTAGCTATTTGGTTTTTTTCAAAGAAGATTTTTTAAGTTTTTGTTACACACATATAAGTAAATTCAATGACCCCCGGGGCGGGGCCAATTTTGACCCCAGGGCTCTTATTTGAACAAACTTGGTAGACATCCATTAGAACATGTTTCATGCTAAATATCTTAGCTCTAGCTCTTTGGGTTCTTTAAAAGAAGATTTTTTAAGTTTTTACTATATGCATATAGGGAAAATCAATGACCCCCTGGGGCGGGGCCAATTTTGACCCCAGGGCTTTTATTTGAACAAACTTGGTAGACACCCATTAGAGGATGTTTCATGCTAAATATCTTAGCTCTAGCTCTTTGGGTTTTTTAAAAGAAGATTTTTTAAGTTTTTACTATATGCATATAGGGAAAATCAATGACCCCCTGGGGCGGGGCCAATTTTGACCCCAGGGCTTTTATTTGAACAAACTTGGTAGACACCCATTAGAGGATGTTTCATGTTAAATATCTTAGCTCTTGCTCTTTGGGTTCTTTAAAAGAAAATTTTTCAAGTTTTTACTATATGCATATAGGGAAAATCAATGACCCCCTGGGGCGGGGCAAATTTTGACCCCAGGACTTTTATTTGAACAAACTTGGTAGACACCCATTAGAGGATGTTTCATGCTAAATATCTTCGCTCTAGCCCTTTGGGTTCTTTAAAAGAAGATTTTTTGAAGTTTTTACTATATGCATATAGGGAAAATCAATGACCCCCCGGGGCAGGGCCAATTTTGACCCCAGGGCTTTTATTTGAACAAACTTGGTAGACACTCACTAGAAGATGTTTCATGCCAAATATCTAAGCTCCAGCTCTTTGGGTTTTTTAGAAGAAGATATTTAAAGTTTTTTCTTTTGGTTGCCATGGCAACCAGAGTTCTGCATGGAATTAAATTCTTTGAACAATTTTCAAAGGTGACCACCAAAGGAACATTCCTGTGAAGTTTGGATGAAATTGGCTTAGTGGTTTATGAGGAGATGTCATTTAAAGTAAAAGTTTACGGACGCCGGACGGACGGACGGACGCCGGACGAAAAGCGATCACAAAAGCTCACCCCGTCACTTTGTGACAGGTGAGCTAAAAATACATGAAAGGGATTTTGATCGAAGGGGATTTTGTCTGACATTCCTCTGTACAATACCATTGTACAGTGCCATCAATAAATACCGTTACACCTTTCGTAAATTACTAAATGTTTGATTTACAAAGATTTATACATTTCCGAGATACTTTGTTTTACATAATTTGAGTGTAATTGTCTAAAGACTTTATAAATGCATTATTATTTTTGGTCTATGAAAGAATTAACATGAAATTTATCCACAATTTTATATATTAACGGAAATCTACAGTATTTCAAAAATTGTTCACATTGGTTAACAGTTGTCCAATTAGAATTGTATGCACCTTTAGCATGAATAAAAATCTGGCATGTTCTAAATAAGCATTTGCCAAAGTTAAAAATTAATATTTGCGCAATATTATAGTTATTTGTTTCAAGATCTTGCAGGTTGTCCAGGGGTACATTGCTCTTAATGGTGTACTGAACATTTTTGAAGTGGCTGAAGCCTGATGACTCAAGTGGACATCTTAAACACACCATTACATGTCCCTCCCTTTATTGAGTGACTAGATTGATCCTGTAACACACTGTACCTGGTGCCATTACTTTTTGACTTGTTCAAACAAATGTGCTTACAAAATAGTCATGTCCCTCAAATTATCAATGAAAACAATGTTATGCACTCTTCCAGATACTTTCTGCAGTACACTTGTTGCCCTATACAACACTACATCAACACATCATCAAATTACCATCTTGGAACATGACTGTGTGCACCAGACTGTTGGGGACACTAATCTGACAAAGTCTTCATGCGACCTTCTACAACTTTAACTGGACAATCATAACTTGGTTTTGCTGTCAACACAGCATCTTATGACCCATACAATAGCAAAGTGTTAGGAAAAGCTGTAGCGTATTTGTAATGTCCAATTCAGTTGCCAGACCTAAACCTCTGCAACAATGTTGGTTATGCCAAAAACGCAATTTGAAAAACACACATCCTAGCAGATTGCAAGGTCTTAAAATGTACATTTGAGATTTTCTAAATAGACATTAGTGTTGTAAAAGGTCAGGGGCAAAACATGAACAAGCAAATGAAAGTACAATCTGTTGAATATTAGATAAAAGTTGCATCTGAGTGCATGATTTTTATCTAATTTCAGTTTCCTTGAAACGTGCAAATATGTATAAATTATTTTCTGAATTTTCAGTAAATTTCTTTTGTATTTATTATAGTAACAATTATTTATACTAAATTGATACCCAAAATATTTCTAAAATGGATTAATACTTTGTATATCAACAAAAATGTTTTTTACAAGGGGTGTAAAGGTATTTATGGACAGCACTGTATATGAAAAACTGGAAATAAATGTGTCGTCATGCCATGAATGCCCCCACATGATTTCAAATGTTTTAATAATATTTAGTTTCAAATTTGTTTGCACAAACCATTTTTTTCATTTTAAGTTCAAGGCCCTTAAACTATTCAATGTTAACACAAACCATTTTTATACGGAGTTCAAGGCCCTGAAACTATTCAGTGTTAACCTTTTGCATATTGCATATTTGTAGCCGAGATAATGATTAGAAATTGATAACTGTCAAAAAACATTTAACCATGACTAAATATGGAACTTGACTTGTTTTCTGGTAAAATACCAGCAATTTCTGGTAAAATACCAGTACATGCAATGTCAACCTCCGACATACATTCCCACTAAATTTAGAGTAGAAACTGAAAATTTCTTGTATATGTATTTTCTTGTTAAATACCTGCACATGTGATTTCAACCTTATACACAAAAGAGTGTGGAAATGCTCAAGAGGAATAAATAACTTTGTCCAAAATCACCGAACCATGACCAAATCCAAACTTAACCTGCTTATTCCTATGGTGTATCTATATACCAACTTTGAGTTGAATGGTTCGGAAGATAATGAACGGAAACTAAAAATTTCTTATTTTTTTCAAAGTTCAAGTAAAAAAATCACCAAACCACGACCAAATTCGAATTTGACATGTGAATTTCTATGACAAATCCATAAGTTAAATTTGAGTTGAATGTGTACAAATGAATGGAAACTGAAAATTTCTCTTTTTTTTTCAAAGTTAAAAGGACATAACTCTGCCAAAACTTACTGAACTTTTTCCTATGATATATCCATATATCAAATTTGAGTTGGATGTGTGCAACTGTAGCCAAGAAAATGAAGGGAAACTGATAATGACGGAATGACTGAACAGGGTAACACCGTGTAATGGTGGGGGCATAAAAACCTGTACTTTTATTTCATTCCGACACATCCAGAAAATCATGAATCGAAGTTCGACATATAGAAGTTCTACTGTAATATGAAATCAATTAAAACCTATACTACCTAAACCTATTAAAACATATCCAATCACTTATTTTAATGTTGTTTCTTTTCAAAAGTAGCAAATCTGTGAATCTTAACAGTCCACATATAATAACATAAAGTTTTCTTTTACTATTTGATAAATGTTTAATATGCTTTTCTGTAAACCTTTCAAAAAAAAATTCCGGTTTTAAGAGAAAGTATGTTTTTCAAATAAGAAATAGCAAACAAAGAATATGCAAACCAGCAAAACTTTCCCCGTGATAAAATATGCAGGGCTCACGCTGTCGGTCGCCATAATCGCCATTTGCGATTATTTTATAAGATTGGCGATTATTTTTAAATTTTGGCTACAAAATCTGGCGATTATTTTTTACTTCCAACAGTGTTTATTTAAGGTGTAAAAATCGATAAAGAATGCAGTAGACCCAATTAATTCCAGCGGTGTTTTAATTTTGAATTTTTTTTCTTTTAAGCTGCTTAACTAAAGCGCCAGTGGAAAACAATGATAAAATATCTAAAAAGTATTTACTTCCAAACAACTATTTGCAAAACAACCAAAATTGTGATTATTTTTCAGACAACAGAAAAAATCCGATTGTCACATATTTTCGCGACACTGATAATTTTGATATTTATTTAAAGGTGAAAATAAGCTATGTTCTGTTTAAAAATCTTTACTATAATGGCAGAAAATTTGTATTACATTGGTGATGATGACATTTTTCAGTAAGTTATTCAGAAAAAAAAGGCTGCATTCTGTGAATGAGTTTGCAAGTGTTATTTCTATAGGTTAATATGACCTAGCTGTGTGAAATGTGGAAATTGGCAGTGGTTATAGCTGACAAACAAACAACAGATATTGTCTGATAACAGCATTATGTGAAGTTATAATGAATTTTTAATATTATTTTTATACAGTAATTACACTATGTAACATTTTTATTTTGTTCTATAATAACAATTAAAGTTGTGGTTCTATGTAAAAAAAGGTAGTTATCAAGAATCCGGGTCAGCTCGGCCCTAAAACATACTCGGCCCCCGAGTCAGCTCGGCCCTATTCCAACTCGGCACGGGTCAACTCGGCCCACTTTTAAAAATGGGTAAAGGACATCAAAGGACTCCTATTTCACGGGCTATTATTATCAACCAATGTGTATGTTAAAGATACCGATTAATTAGGTGATAATTATGATTGACTCATTCATTCAAATTTGATTAGTGACCACCTGCAATTAATTAGAAGCTTATACTATTAAGTAAACACGTTTTATTTCATATTTTTTTGAAAATTACTTTACAAACAAAATGCATCTAAGGAAACACATTTTTATTATATCTATATTCACAGGCACAAGTATCGGACCTGGGAAGAAAAAATATGAAGTTATTTTATCAATCTGTTCATATTTTGTCTTCCCAGGTTCGATAATCGTGCCTGTGTCTATATTAATTTTATCGAATCTGCAAGACAAATAAATAACTTTTTTTTCTAAACTTACTTTATTTCAGCAGAGGTACAATGTATAATTATATAATAATAATAAGATATTTCTTATTATTCATTTACCTTAACGACATGCAAAGCAAAGTAAATACGTTATAGGTCTATATATTTTTGTAAAGTGGGCCGAGTTGACCCGTGCCGAGTTGGTATAGGGCCGAGTTGACTCTTTTCCGTTATCAATATACACAAATGTATCAGTTTATTTGAGAATCCTTATAAAACTGAATTTTTTTTATATGAAATGTTTATTTAATCAACTGCTTGTTGTTAATCGCTAAATCGTGAATAGTCCGCTGAACTTTTGACTATTATTTTTTTAAGTTAAAAATATTGGCTATTATTTTATTTGAGTCAGTGTTAGCCCTGAATATGACCATAATTATGATGTATAACAATATAAAAACTTGCTGTAAAATGACACGTTAAACAAATATGGTAGTAAAACATGGTATTCAACACATTGATTTTCTTAAAAGTGCATTATGCCTCAGAAACAAATAAATTTTTACTTTTTTAAAGGGTAAACATGAGTTTCATATCCTTTAATAATTGTTTTAGAGCATGTTAAATGTTCGTTACCTAAAGAAAATAGCACTAGATGTGAAATTATTGGTCATAAAAGTAGCAAAATGTAAACAAACTACCCTGTACAATACTAAAACTATACTATTAAGAATAAGTTCAGATAAATGGCCAATGAGTAACTTTTTGGAAACATCAAAATTGCTTGGAGAACTAAAAATAAAAAATTTTTTTTTTAGGCATAATGGGCCTTAAAGAATATTTAACACAACAAAATTTTCATTTTACCACAAAGAATACACAACATAAGTTACTCAACTAGATTATCATACATGTGTCTACATTTACATGAAAACAAACAAAACTAGAGCTATCACTAAAGGTGATTAATACCCTCACCCCTACAAACTTCGTTTATGGGGATATAAATAAGAAAATAATGCATGGAATGGAAAAGATTACTAAGTAATAGTATAAAAATATGAAACAAATATTACTAATATGTAGATAGGACAGTAAAAAAAGATTTCATTACAACTCAAAAAACTCCTGTTACAATTTTTTTTTAATTTTTAAATTCATTTAGTCTTATTTAGTAAAGTATCAGTAACAGATGTACCAATGTATACATAATTATTGCTGTTCATCAAAAAAAAAATTATGAACAATGAATAAAAAAATTTCAGATAAAAATCATGCACTTTATTAAAAACTTACTCAGACCCAGCTATATTTCAGATCTACACTTTAAAAATTCTAGTTTTAATATTGCAAATATGAAAATATTGAGCATATTGAAGCAATGTATAAATGAAGTAAATTTTTTTAGATAAGTGACATGCTCTTCCCAAATGTAAAGCCATTTTAGTGAATTCCTTATACATAGAGTATACTTTACAAGATTGAAATATATTTCACAGAGTGAACACCAGATGTAATATTTTCACAAGTGGAGTAGCCATGAATTATGGTGGTTTCGTTGAAGAGGTGCGAAAGTGGTTTTGTCAATCTTATGTTATATAGTAATTGAAGGCAAAGTAGACATGGTTCATATATATGTTATATAGTAATTGAAGGCAAAGTAGACATGGTTCATATATATGTTATATAGTAATTGAAGGCAAAGTAGACATGGTTCATATATATATATAAAGTGTTTGTATCATCAACATTTTGTTGTAATAAAATTATAACGCAAATGTCATTAATATGTATATAATATATTGTACAAGTATGCCTATATATTATACTTAATTTGATAATGATATGTTCGTTATTTGATTAATTAGTTTTGAGAAAAAAAAATGTTTAAATAAACAATATTATTTTGTTTGCAAAATAAATTGTTTATTTAGGGCTTGGTTTAAGAAACTAATCATTTGTTTATAATTGATCCCAGAGAAAGTATGCATGTCTTATCCGCCTATTAGTTAACACTAATTATATGACATAAAGGTGTTTATAGTGAGAAAAGATGACAGCGCCAAGCAGGTACCATTTATCAGCATCTCTTGACAAGACTTCATCCTTAAAGATACGCCTACATCCATGGAAACTTATTTGACGCCTGGGACAAGTACGAAGATGATGAGATGATCTTCCTAACTACTGAGATTATGTAGCCACATTTCAGGAATAGGATCCAACAACTTTAAGGACGGGATTTATGAGGACGATTTTTAAGTTTTATATAGAGTGATGAATAAAGAATAAACACAGATTGTTATTGCTTATTACGTAGAAATTATGCTGTATTATCTTTAATACTATGCATGCATCAATTGTTCATATAGAGATGAATAAAGTATCTAAAAAAGATGTGTTATTCATAACGTACAAAATCACGGTACAAATTGTTCTTATTTTGGATTTTTATATGTTTTTTGTATGTCTTGTTTTTGTGCATATATTATAAAATAGAATCTACATTGTTAATTCTTTCTCTTGCAGGTTTTATTTTTCTGTGTATATATGTCAATTTTATTACGATTAAAAATATAATTATATTGTTCCTTCTTTTCCAGCTTTTACCATTTGTAAATATAGTTTGACATAGATAATAAAAAAAAAGGTTTTCATATTTTACAGGCTTCACTTAATGAGTATATATATTTGTGTAAAATTTAAATTATTATTCTTTTTTTCAGGTTTTACTTATATACATATATATATATGATGTTGTTTGTTTACTGAGATCTTTTGTATTGCGTTATGCTTTTATGTAAATATAGCTAGATCTATTATACTAAAGAAAATAATAAATAATAGGTTTAAATTTTCAATATTGTCTTTAATTGCATGAAAATGTGTGATAAACCACACATTAAGATCTAGGATAATTGACGTGCCAATTATACAACAGATAATTTTTGCACTATTAAACTTAAGTTTGCCAAAATCACAACCTGTTTTATTATATAAGATTAGTTAGCCGAACCGGTAATTCGATGAAACCACTCTCACCCGTAGCCTTAAGTGAAAATGCAAAGTCGGTGTTCACAAGTGAAATATAATTTGATCTTCCATACAAAACAATTTTTCAATCTGTTTCTTGCTTTTTGTGGCTAACATTCATTTTTTTCACTATTTTTTGGCCACATAACAACATGTACTTTCATTCAATATATACATGTTGGCAAAACACATGCAACAAAATAACAAAATAATTTATCAAACACAATTAATTTAAAAGAATATTTCAAATCGAGTTCTATTCTGCATGAAGCAATTTATAATCAAATATCTTGTTCTATGGAATGATTTTATGATTTCAAGATGTGTACATAAACTCATGAAAGCACATGGAACTTTAAACTGAAAAAAAAGGAAAATAAATTCTCTCTGTACATATTAACCTTCATATAGACAAATGCAGAATGCTTTTGTCGTGTTGAAGATTTTTAACTTAGGTCAGCTTATCGCAAATGGGTTTTTCTTTTAATACAATTAACTTGCTAAATTTGTTATGGATTTTCCCAGCTTTGAATAGTCCATCAAAGTTTCAGGAATGTGTTTTAAAAATAAAAAATTTAGATATTAAAAGTGTAGAGCCTGGTTAGACAGCACACTTGTACAGGGAGGCCTTGCTCCATACTGGTGACAAAGACTGTCGGTTCCATCAAGTTAAACATTAAATGTGATTTAATGTTAGATGAAAATGTGCATAAATCTTTTCCCTATTAATAAAAACACAAAGTCTGTAATAGTATAGTATTCCTTTACCAATAATAAACATGCATTTTGAGTATTATGAAAGAAATCAACCTCATAATTAACTTAAAGCAGTTGTACTCCTACGGTAACAAGCAATTATCATAGTATTGGAAGCAATCCATAAGTCCCCTACCGTTACAACCCCAGCAACATTCTGAAGGGCCATTGGCCATTCAAATATGCCATTAATGAAGGACATGAATGAACTTAAAACTTTTGAGTTCTTAGTTTGTCTGTATCATAGTATTGTGTTAACTTTCCCTGACTAGTAAGGAAATTATGTTTATACAACAGATAATCAAAAGATCCAATTTTCTCAGGATAAATATGTATAACTAATGTTAAATTTTTCTCTATTTCAAATAAATTTGTTGGAAATACCAATTTCTTTAAATGTGACCTCAGGAAACAGTTAATAGGAACAGACAGACAGACAGACTGAAAGACAATCTGATATGATCACTTGTGATAAATTGCAACTGTGAAAAAAGGAAAAGTCTGTTTGATTTATGAAGGCAAAATCACTTGATTACGGATTAAATAACCCGAATTGAATTAACCACATGACAATTACATTTGTTTGTTGCAGAATATTAGCGGATAGATTTCGATTTTAACAATTTTCATATTCATGATGTCTTTTGAAATTCATAGGAAAAAAAGTTTGTGAACTGAAAAACTGCATGCAAGTTATTGGTTCAGTCCTACATCAAATGGTTCACACATCTCAAAAAAATATTCCAGGATCTTTTTTTCTCTTAGTATTTAAATTAATCTAACTGGGTCAAAACTGGTAAAAAAGCTGTCATTCTAAGTAGTTTTTAAATATCATTTCACTGAGAAGATCACTTAAAATATCTCTTTATATATCATTCCAATGTTGCTTACTGGCAACAACTTAAAATAGGTGAAAATTGTATGCCTCATGTCATAAATAATCAAACTGAATCATCATTTCTTCATTTCACTATAAAGCTATATCAAAATCTCATTTTTGAAATGTTTTGATTAAACACTCTCAACATTTGCCATTTTGATCTCAGATTTGAAATTCATATCTATAAGCTAACCCTTGATTATTATCATACCACAATCTCTTTTAATCATAAATGAAATCTGCTGAAAAACTTAATGCAGTAAAATAATCACATTATGGCATGCTTTTTTTAAATGTCAACAGTAAACAACCATTTACATGTAACACCATTTTCTTACAACATTTCTAGCATGGGAAAAGAATTCTAGTCTTTCTTCTTTTCTTCCTTGCTCTTCATTGGCATATCGTTCCTGTCGCTTGCATCTGCTGGCTTCTGCTCTCGTACCACAGCACGTCTCAAAGCGTCCCACATTCCACCCATAAATATTGCACAAAACAAGTTCTCAAATGGAGCAAATGGGTCGTGTATTCCAAGAAGTAAAGCTGACAGCTTGAAGTACACAAAGAAAATTACTACCCCAAAATAAATAATTGGATGTGGCGCTTGAATGTAGTTAAGGCGCTCCAACAAAAACACAATAGATGCAACCAGACAAGCTTTAGTAGCACTGAAAATATAAAAACAATATTTATAACATGAAAAAAATTACATGGATTTCTTTACAAGAGGTCCATAATGACTCTTATATCACTCACCTAACTATAAAGGCTGTATATGACAAGAAAGAATTAATATTATAGCATAAAATCGGCTATTTTTCCCTCTTTTGCCCATGTTATAATGGTACCAAAACCATGTGTTAACATAGTCATGCGCTCTTTATAGCCCGATTTTACCCGATTTTTATTTCAAAAGATTGAGGTATGGATCTCAGGACTTTCAGTCCAAAATTATGATCAATGCTAGATCTGCAAATGCAACAATAAATTTATTGAAGAAATAAAATGAAACACGGAATTTAAAAAAAATCTATCATGTTAACCTTAGATCTCTAAGTGTGACCTTGACCTTGGAGGTAGGGACCCATGTTTTGCGCCTGACATATCCTCTTATTACTGTGATAATTTGTGCCAAGTATTTTTAAAATCCCTACATCTATGAAAAAGTTATGGACTGGACACAAAATATACCCTATAACAGACTATCTAAATCTTTGACCTCTATGTGTGACATTGACCTTGGAGGTAGGGACACATGTGTTACGCATGACATATCATCTTATCATTGTGACTATTTGTGCCAAGTATTTTCAAATTTTTTTGATCCATGAAGAAGTTATGGACGGGACACAAAATATACCCTGTAACAGAGTATCTTTGACCTCCAAGTGTGACCTTGACCTTGGAGGTAGGTGACGCATGACACATCATCTCATTATTGTTAACAATTGTGGCAAGTATTTACAAAATCCCTTCAAAGATAAGAAAGTTATGGACTGGACACAACATATACCCTCAAATAGACAATGTTGACCTTGAATGAGCAAGTGCGACCTTGACCCTGGAGGTAGGGGTCTGGTTGTTGCGCATGACACATCGTCTTATTATAACAAACATTTGTGCCAAGTTATTTCAGATTCCTTTGATAAATGACAAAGTTATGGACCGGACACGAAAGTGTGACGGACAGACGTACTTATGTGACTTTTCCTTTGATCTTTTTGGCAATTTTTAGTCACACAAGGCTTAAAAAAAGACACACAAGTAAAAACAGAATGAATAGGATCAAAGAGAATTTACTGTTACCCATTGTTCTCCAAGTCACACAAGTACCTCTGGGTTCGTACAGACAGACGTACATACAGATGGACGGAGCCTATTTCTATAACCCCCTTTTTTCTTCGAAAAGGCGGGGGACAAAAAGTTGAAAATTGTAAATTTTTTACTAAATCAAGGGCAACAACTCTACAAATATTAAATAAATCCACAAGCAAACCCCCAGGTGTATAACTACACATGCTGACCAATATTCCTATAGTTTCATGATATGACTTTATGTTAAATACATTTGGACTTTCATCAACTTTCACCAGTTGCTTTCAAAGATGCGTTTGAATGCATTGGCCAATTGCACATTCATGACCCTTAAAGTTCATGACAAGTGAGCTAAAACTAGAACTCCGCGAGTGTTGCCTTGTGAACAGTATAGCTGTCAGTTAGGCATTTTTTTCTTAAATATAGGTTATTTATAAACACTGCTCTTACAATGTATATGACCTTTAACTTTAGTGACATTTGAACTGATTGTAACAATGTTGCCTCGGGATTAATAAAACTGTTATATTATCAAAAATAAAAGTACCATGGAAAAGTTTAACACTGACAGATCAAATGGAGGACTCTGTGATGGATTCTTAAGCACTGCACTTCAGGTCAATGAAAAAAGCTTACTGTTACATACAAAATTTGGGGTCAATCAAACTTAAAGTGAAAAGTTATGCTGTGGACAAGCATATTAAGTAGGAAAATTAACAAATGGCAATAACTCAAAAATCATGACGTGCAGGGTACAAATTATTGTGCACTGCACTTCTTCTCAATGAGATCTATCATCTTATGAAGTTTCAAGTCAATAGCTTTTAAAGTGTACGAGAATTGGGCCTGGACAAAAATAAAGTATTATAATTAACACTGGACAAAAATAAAGTATTATAATTAACAAAGGGCAATAACTCTAAAATCATGAAGTACAGATTACCGGTTCTTGGACACTGCACTTCTATTAATGGGATCTATCATCCTATGAATTTTTAAGTCCATAGCTTTTATAGTCAAGATGAAATGGCTGTGACAAAAATAAAATATGGCAATAACTAAAAAATCACGGAGTACCGGTTTTTGTGCACTATTTTAGGAGATGGCCCAGACAAAAATAGAATATGAAAATTAACATTAACAAAAGGCAATAACTCAAAAAAAATTAAAAAATGCCGAGTACTTGCCTTTGTGCACTGCACTTCTTCTTAATGAGATCTATCATCCTATAAAATTTCAAGTCCATAGCTTTTATAGTTTAGGAGAAATGGCAGGGACAAAAAAATAAAGTATGAAAAAAAACAAAGGGCAATTACTCAAAAAATAAAAAGTGCAGAGTAAGGGTTCTTGTGCACTGAACTTCTACTTAATGAGATCTATCATCATATGAAGTTTCCTGTCCATAGCTTTTATAGTTTAGGAGTAATGGCCCAGACAAAAATAAAGTATGAAAATGAACAAAGGGCAATAACTCAAAAAGTAAGAAGTGCAGAGTACATGTTCTTGTGCACTGCACTTCTTCTTTAAATGAGATCTATTATCCTATGAAGTTTCAAATCCACAAATTTTATAGTTTAGGAGAAATGGCCCTGACAAAAATAAAGTATGAAAATGAACAAAGGGCAATAACTCAAAAATTAAGAAGTGCAGAGAAATATTCTTGTGCACTGCACTTTAGGTCATTGAAAGAAGCAAGCATACAAAGTTTGGAGTCAATCTCACTTATATTGACTGAGTTATGCTCTGGACAATCCTAAGGGGATGCTGTTGCCAACACTGACACTGATGCCGCCGCCGACAAAAGTAATCCCTATGTCGCCTTTTTTAAGGCAACACGAAAATACAATCAACTTGGGATTTTTTTTAAAATAGCTTTATAGACCAATTATCTGCAACAAATAGGACATAAAGCATATATACATGCCCCTAACTTCTAAATCTGATGTCTGTAGACCCAACAGTACATGTTGAGCTTGGTAAGTAAAACATTCGTAGTGTTATATACAACTGTGACAGGCCATTAAATGCAAAATCATTGATTATGTTTTTACAGTACTTTCATGTGTTTTCAAATCTTTCTGTTTGTTTCTGTGTCAAGCAACTTTAAAATAGTGTTGCTGTCATAAAGTTTAGATCCTAAATTTTGACAAAATTAAAAGCTTCAAGGAAGACTTGATAAAAAATAGTTTTTACAAAACATGTAGGAATAGCATACAAAGATGGTTGAAGTATTTCGTTGGACCCTGGCATCCATACTCCACGAATCAATCTCTCGAAGTTCTTCATCAAATAACTACCAGCTCCTGTAGGGTAAAAAACATACATAATGATAAAACTTTATGGCAAAATAAATCCCATGTCAATTAACGTAACATTCCTTACCAAGAAATTTAACCAGCTTCTCTTAGTGACCTAAGAGATTTACTATTGTCTGCAACTGTTTTAACCCATTACTTTATAATTATATTCTTTCATGTAAGGAAGCTATCCAGCTACCTTACAGAACGTCGGTGGTTCTACTCAGGTGCCTGTTCGTGTCGAAATAATGCACGGAAGGGCACCTGAGGTCTTCCTCCACCAGTAAAGCTGGAACGTCGCGATATGACCTATACTGTGTCGATGT
This sequence comes from Ruditapes philippinarum, assembly GCF_026571515.1. Classification (NCBI taxonomy): domain Eukaryota; kingdom Metazoa; phylum Mollusca; class Bivalvia; order Venerida; family Veneridae; genus Ruditapes; species Ruditapes philippinarum. The sequence continues at coordinate 61,095 of NW_026863776.1, read as the reverse complement.
GACGTAAAACCCAAAACAAACAAACAAACTTCATATACACTAGACCATATAAGCCAGTTATTACCATATGTATCCAGTTAAACCACTACTGTATTAACACATTGTATACACTATCTATACAGGTGGCACGATAGCTCAGTTGGTTAGACATACATACATCCATCCCTAACTCTGGGAAAGTCCCGGACATAAGGTGTCTGCCACAGAGGCATCCCGGAGATGATTTATATTCCAGTAAAAATAACTAGAGCTATCACTAAATGTGATAAATACCCCCGCAAGACTGATTCAGAAATGAGGAAGTTACTAGTAACAGAATACCTTGTAAAAGAATTGAAATAGAGTTATGGTTGTGGGCAACTTAAGATAACTGTGGTTCTTGTACATTGCATTTCCTTTCACTGTGGTTGACCACTGATGCAGATTTAGTTTCTTTTCAAGTTATCTTTCAGAAAAAAAACTATGAAACGGCAATAACTCTGTAATTAGTCAAGATGAAGTCATGGTTCTTGTGCACTGCACTTCCTCTCAATGTGCTTGACCATTGTATGAATTTGTATTGACTTCCAACAAGTGGTTTTCAAGTTATGCTCCGGACAAGAAAAAAGCAATGGAAAAGTAACAAAGGGCAATAACTCTGTAATTACTTTAGATAGAGTTATGGTTCTTGTGCACTACACTTCCTGTTATTGTGCTTGACCATTTTATGAAGTTGTTTTGAATTCCAACCAGAAGTTTTCAAGTTATGTTCCGGACAAGGAAAAGTATCAAAGGGCAATAACTCTGTAATTAGTCAAGATGGAGTTATAGTACTTGTGCACTGCACTTCCTTTCAATGTGTTTGACCATTGTATGAAGTTGTATTGAATTCCAACCATTAGTCTTCAAGTTATGCTCTAGACAAGGAAAATGCAACGGACTGCTGGACCGACCGACCACAGGGTGACACCTATATACCCCCCCAAAACTTCGTTTCGGGAGTATAAAAATCACTAGAACTATCGCTGAATGCAATTTATACCCCCACCAATGTCCTTGACAGAAGATGACTTGGAAAGGTGGTTTAGGGAATAACTTTAGTGGCACATATACATAAAAAGAAATTATCTCTGGTGAAAAAAAGACAAATTGTACAGGTAATAGTATAAATATATATTGTCATATCATGTTCGAAACAGTTACAAATAACCTTTCATTTTCCAAATGTACTAAAACAAACTAAAGCAGTGAAGTTAAAAAAATGGCACAATTATGTGAAAATGTAATTAAGAGTGGAAAAACTTTGCATAGAGCGGGTGCGGATATTGTCGAACACGTTTGTTTTTCCGATCATTTTAAAAAAAATTTCTTTAGCCATTTCTAACACTGAGTTGTATGTTGATGACATCAGACTTATGACACAACTCTTTTTTCCTATCAATCGCCATTTTTTCAAGACAACAGCGTGCTTACTAGACGATCTACATTGAAAAATTCAAATCAGCTCCACCAGCAAGTCACTTTTTACTCGATTTTAATTTTTAGCTTATGATGTACAGCCTAAGGTCTAGTATTCCGTGTTTTCGATTTTCTATTTTAAATTTGATATTTGTTTAGTTCGTGATGATGTTTAACAACGGGAAACAATTCCTGACTAAGCTTATTTGAAATATAGCAGAGTTAACTGGATGTTCGGAATTACAAACAATGCTAAAAATTTTGTGCTCATATTTCTGAACACTCACAATTCTGTTGAGATATTTAACAATTTGTTTTTCTGTTTCAGAAATGAGTAGACAGATTGGTGTGAAACGCCAAAAGTATGCTCCAAGATATTGGCTGAGCTTGTACGCTCAAAATCCATAACCTTAAACCAAGCTTCGAAGAAATATTCTGTGTCCAAAACAACACTTCAAAATGCAGTTCATCACAAGTATGACAGACACAAAGTTGGACATAAGACTGTCCTCAGTGATCTAGAAGAAACAAGATTGCATTTGTGAAAAATGCTATGCCACCGCATTAATACAACACTAAATAGTAATGTAGGAACAGAATTTTTTTTAGATTAGTGGTTAAATCTATTGTTATTCAAATAAAAGATCAGAGTAGGAATCTATCAATGCAGTTCAGTCTAGTGAATTTGGTGGTAAAAGTCATATTTCACATGGCCAAAATTCCATAACTGTACATCAAAGGACAACACAGTAACACACATTGTCAAATTTTAGGCCAGCTGATATCAAAGTTCACTTTACATCTTAAATCTGTGCACATGGTTCAAATTTCATAGCTGCACATTAAAGGACAAAAAAGTAGGTCACATCATCAAAATCTTGGTCACCTGTTATCAAAGTTCAATTTTACAACTAAAACTGTGCACATAGTCCAAATTTCATGGCTGTACATCAAAGGACAAGAAAGTAGGTCACTGTCCCCTTGGGCAAGGCAAAATTTTGACCCAAGGGTTTAATTCAAACAATCTTGATACAGGTCCACCAAACAACATTTCATGTCAAATATCTAAGCTGTAGCTTTCTCCAATTCAGAAAACATTTGTTTTAGTTTCTGTTTTTACTATGTGTACATAATGAAAATCAATGCCCCCGGGCAGGGCCAATTTTGACACCAGGGGCAAAATTTGAACAACTTTGGTAGAGGACCTATGGATGATATTATAAAGCAAACATCAAAGCTCTAAGCCTTGTACCTTCAGACAATAAGATTTTTTAATTTTTTACTATATGTACATAGTGAAAATCAATGACCCCCGGGCAGGGGCCAATTTTGACCCCAGGGCTATAATTTGAACAATCTTGGTAGAGGTTCACTACACATTATGTTTCATGCAAAATATCTAACATCTAGCCTTTGTCAATTTAGAGAAGATGATTTTTTAAGTTTTTACTATATACATTAAAGAAAAACCTATGATCCCTGGGGTGGGGCTAATTTTGACACTAGAGGCAAAATTTGAACAACTTTAGTAGGGTACCTATAGATGATATCATATACCAAATATAAAAGCTCTTAGCCTTGTACCTTCAGACAATAAGATTATTTAATTTTTTACTATATGTACATAGTGAAAATCAATGACCCCCGGGCAGGGGCCAATTTTGACCCCAGGGCTATAATTGAACAATCTTGGTAGAGGTGTACCAGACAATGTCTTATGCAAAATATCTCTAGGCCTTGTGGGTCTTTACAAGAAGATTTTTTTAATTTATTCTTATAATTCCTTTTGGTTGCCATGACAACCAGATTTCTGCATGGAATGAAATTCTTTGAACAACTTTGGAAGCCCTTCACCCAAGGATCAATCCTGCCAAGTTTGGTTGAAATTGGACTAGTGGTTTTTCACAAGAAGATTTTTTAAGTTCACTATATAATCTATATAACACACATACGTACAAACACTCACACACATAGGTGAATCGCTATATGCCACCGCATCGCATAGCTGACTCCAAGTGCCCCTTCCAACAAACAATTATCAGTGATAATTTTGATCAATTAAAAGATTAATTGATCCAAATATCCTGGAAATTGATCAAGAAGGTTGTTTTGATGATTTCTAGGTCAAGTTTGATTATGGATCACCTGGGGTCTAAAACTAGGTCACACTGCCCAAATATTGAAAAACCTTGTTAACACTCTTATGATAACATTTTGACTCAATTCTCATCAAACTCGGTCAGGATGCTTGTCTAGTTAATTGCTTGGAGGAGTTCGATATGGGTATCTCTCATGAAAAACTAGGTCACAGGAGCTTAAAATTAGAAAATCTTGTGAACTCTGTAGTGGCTACTGATGTTATCCAAATATCCTGGAAATTGGTCTGCAAGGTTGTTTTGATGATTTCTAGGTCAAGTTTGAATATGGGTCTCCTTGGGTCATCTAACTTGGTCAGGATGCTTGTCTAAGACATTGCTCCGATGTGATTGATGAGTCAAAGGAGCGATATAGGGCCATCTTGGCCCTCTTGTTTAATTCACCTTTTACTGCATTGACCTTGTTCACAGACACCAGGGTAACAATCCCAAGTTGCAACCCACATACTAAATTTGGTGTCAATAGGCCAAAGCAAACTCAAGTTTGAAAAATTCAGAGACTGAAATTCTATTTTTAGCAATCATGGAATTGACCTTGATCACAGACATTTGGGTAGAAATTTCGAGTTGGGTCTTGATTTAAGCTACCCTGACACCAAATTTGCTGTAAATAGATCACAGCTTACTCAAGTAATGATTGTGGAAACTGAATTTCTAAATTTCTATTTTTAGTAACAGTGATCTTAACCTTAATCAGTCACCTGAGTAGTTATCTCAAGTAGCATCTTGATGTTAGCTATCCACATACTAGTTTGGTGTCAGAAGGTCAAAGGAAAATGAAGATATTGAGCAAAAACTTATTTTATAATTTAGCAACAGTGACCATAACCTTGATCAAACACATTAATTTTGGGTAGCAATCCAAAGCTGCCTCTTGATATAGGCTACCAATACATCTAGTTAAGCATCAATAGGCCAATGTAAACTTAAGTTTTTGAGCAGAAACAGAATTTCTATTTTTAGCAACTTTGACCTTGACCACAGACACCTGGGTAGCAATCTCGAGTAGGGTCTTGATATCAGCTTAGTAACCCACACACAAAGTTTGGTGTCAATAGGTCTCAGCAAACTTAAGTAATAAGGTTGAAACTGAATTTCTACTTTTAGATACAGTGACCATGATCACAGACATCTGGATAGCAATCCCAAGCTGCCTCTTGATATAAGCTACCTAAATACAAAATTTGGCATCAATAGGCAAAATTAAACTTTAGTTATTGAGCTGAAACTGAATTTCTATTTTTAGCAACAGTGACCTTGACCTTGATCACAGACACCTTGGTAGCTATCAGAAGCTGCATCTTGATATAAATATAAGCTACCCATACATCAAGTTTAGTGTCAATAGGCCTAAACAAACTAAAGTTATTGAGTGGAAACTTAATTTCTATTTTTAGCTTCAGTGACCTTGACCTTGATCACAGATGCCTGGGTAGCAAACCCAAGCTGCCTCTTGATATAAGCAGTCCATGCAGCAAGTTTTGTGTCAATAGGCCAAAGCAAACTCAAGTTATTGAGTAGAAATTTAATTTCTATTTTTAGCTTCAGTGACCTTGACCTTGATCACAGACGCCTGGGTAGCAAACCCAAGCTGCCTCTTGGTATAAGCAGCCCATACAGCAAGTTTAGTGTCAATAGGCCAAAGCAAACTCAAGTTATTGAGCAGAAACTTAATTTCTATTTTTAGCTACAGTGACCTTGAAACCTGGGTAGCAATCCAAAGTTACATCTTGAAATGACTTTCCCACACACAAAGTTTGCTGTCAATAAGCCAGAGCAAACTCAAGTTGAGCGGAAACCAAAAGTTGACGCCCGCCTGCCCGCCAACTTCAGCATTTCAATAACCGGTTTTCGTTGAAAAACCTGGTTAAAAATTATTGTATGGAGAACTATAAATGAACAAGCAATTATCATAGTATTGCAAGCAATCCATAAGTCCCCTACCGGTTAGAACCCCATCAACATTCTGAAGGGCCATTGGCCATTCACTTATGTTTCAATTTTTCTCTATTTTAAGTAAACTTGTTGGAAAAGTTCTTTAAAAGTGATCACAGGAAACAGTTTTTATGAACAGACAGACGGACTGAAGGACACTCTAAAGTTAATATTTGAAACATCCCTGTTACCAAAATATAACATTTTAAAAGCAAAATTCTTAAAGAGGAGATAACTCTTGAAATAAAGATGCAATTTCATAAAAATTTTCAGCTCTTTTTGACTAATCACAAATATTGTTATATTTGCCATGTTTTAAGCCTATTTGTTGCCAAGGCAACTGATATTTTTTCAAAATAGGAAGAACAGATAAGACATGTATAATCTCAACACTGCTATCTACCCATATGTCAAGTTTCATAAAAATATTTCCAGTACTTTTTGAGATATCACTGGATTCAGTTTATGTGTAAAATTTGCCATATTTTCAGTCTATGTGTTGCCATAGCAACCAGAATTTTCAACATAGGAAGAAAAGAAAAAGACGTGCATAATCTCAAGACTGCCATCTACCCATATGTCAAGTTTCATAAAAATATTTCCAGGACTTTTTGCTTTATCACTGGATCCAGTTTATGTGTAAAATTTATCATATTTTCAGCCTATTTGTTGCCATAGCAACCAGAATTTCAACATAGGAAGAAAAGAAAAAGACGTGCATAATTCCAAGACTGCCATCTACCCATATGTCAAGTTTCATAAAAATATTTCCAGTACTTTTTGCGTTATTTATGTGTAAAATTTGCCATATTTTCAGCCTATTTGTTGCCATAGCAACCAGAATTTTCAACATAGGAAGAAAAGAAAAAGACGTGCATAATTCCAAGACTGCCATCTACCCATATGTCAAGTTTCATAAAAATATTTACAGTACTTTTTGCGTTATCACTGGATCCAGTTTATGTGTAAAATTTGCCATATTTTTAGCCTATTTGTTGCCATAGCAACCAGAATTTTCAACATAGGAAGAAAAAAAAAAGACGTGCATAATTCCAAGACTGCCATCTATCCATATACCAAGTTTCATAAAAATATTTTCAGTACTTTTCAAGTTATCGCGGGATCCAGTTTTGTGGACGGACGGACTGACGGACGGACGTTCTCACAGGACAGTAATTATGTGGCTACTCTATTGTTCTCTCTATTGTTCTTTTAGCCACGCAAAAGAAAATAGCCACATAAAAGCATTACGGAATGAATGACATCAAAGAGAACCTATTGTCCCTCTAGCCACATAATTACTCTCCTGTGAGTGCGGACGGACAGACGGACGGACAGACGGACGGACAGACGGACGGAGGGTAAACCTAAAGTCCCCTCCAGTAAACCGGTAGGGGACTAATAAAAATACGGATGTGGCGTATTGCAATATATTGCAATACGCTTTTTACCGTATTGTTACAGCCCTAATTTTGTTTATTACTTACATGTTTTATAAAACTAGTAAGTTATTGTACATGTACCTTTTATAGTTCCTACCAATACAATGATTAGATAAGCATTAGGGTAGAGCTTAGCAGTGTGGTTGACAGCTGCATAAATTTTACTCGCCCTCTGCACCTCTTTGAAACCACAGATTACCATCTTGAATGGAAGTAGCCTAGCCAGTTTGTACACCACATCAAATGGAGAATAAAACACAAGGTACCTGAAATGTCAATATAAACACACCAAATGGAAAGTTGAACAAGCAATTATCATAGTATTGCAAGCAATCCATAAGTCCCCTACCGGTTAGAACCCCAGCAACATTCTGATGGGCCATTGGCCATTCAATTTTACTAGTGAATGAATGACATGAATGAACTTAAATCTTTTTGAGTTCTAAGTTTGTCTATATCACAGTAATGTGTTAAGTTTCCCTGCCTAGTAAGGAAATTATGTTTATACAACCTTGTCATATTATTACGATGTGGGATTTTAAAGTAAATCCTATAAGGAATGAAGAAGTTGGAGTGAAAAATACCAATTTCTCGAAAAAAATCTAAGTTCAAGGGGAACTCGATTCTGGAAATAGTCTTGCTAGAGTATTTAACCTTCTCAAAAATGTTGAGTGATAATAAGAAAAAGAAATGAAGTAGATACATTAGGAAATAAAGAAGTTATTTAAAAAAGACAACATTTTTTTCATAAAAATTCTAAGTTCAAGGGAGGTAATACTGATAATTTTTGTGCTAGAGTTGTAAACCTTGTCACATATGATGTGGTTGATGACCAGAAACTTATATTTAAAGTTTGAAGTAAACACCTTAAGAAATTAAGAACTTAAAGTGAAAAAGCTGAAAAATTTAAATCAGAAATCTTGCAATTCAGGCTATTTGTTGCCATAGCAACCAGAATTTTCAACATAGGAAGAAAAAAGAAAAGACGTGCATAATCTCCATACTGCCATCTATCCATATATCAAGTTTCATAAAAATATTTTCAGTACTTTTTGCGTTATCGCGGGATCCAGTTTTGTGGACTGACGGACAGACGGACTGACAGACAGACAGATAGACAGACAGACGGACGGAGGGTAAACCTAAAGTCCCCTCCGGTTAAACCGGTAGGGGACTAATAAGAAATAAAGGACCTGAAAAAATATCAAATGTACACCGAATGGATTTAACAAGAGCTGGGTTTGAACCGGGTGATGCTCCCAAACAGGAAAGTACTTTTCTTGTAGTTTCAGAGTTATGTCCCTGGACAAAGTTAAAAGTGAGATAGTTCCTGAATAAGGTAAGGCAGAGTTACTGTTCTTTGCACTGGACTTCTAATAAATAAGATCTATCTACCTACGAAGATTCTTATTCATACCACTTATGGTTTCCGAGTAATATGTCCCGTACAAAGTTTAAAATGTAAAAATGAACTCCAAAATAAGCCAAGGCAGGGTAACATTCCTTGTGCACTGCATATCTACCCATTAAGATCTATCTACCTACAAAGTTTCATGTTTAACAGTTATGTCCCTGACAAGATTTTTCTATTAGGGTAGATAATTCAAAAACACGGCTTAATAGAGTTATGTTTCTTTTACACTGCACTTCTACCCTTGAGATCTATCTACCTACATAGTTTCATGTTGATATCTCTTAAAATTTTAGAGTTATGTCCTGGACAAGATTTTTCTAAAAGGGGAAATAATTCAAAATAGGGCAAAACAAAGTTATGAATCTTTTGCACTGCACTTCTACTCAATGAGATCTATCTACCTACAAAATTCCATGTTGATATCTCTTATAATATTAGAGTTATGTTTTTGACAATGTTCAAAGTGTAAAAATAAACAAAGGATAATTACTCCAAAATTAGGCAAAGCAGAGTTACGGTTCTTATGCACTGCACATCTACTCATTGAGATCTATCTACCTACAAAGTTTCATGTTGTGATATCTCTTATAATTTTAGAGTTATGTTCCGGACAAAGTTCAAAATGTAAAAATAAACAGAGAGCAATAACTCCAAAATAAGGCAAAACAGAGTTACAGTTCTTGTGCACTGCACAGCTACCAATTGAGATCTAACTACCTACAAAGTTTCATGTTGATATCTCTTATACTTTTAGAGTTATACTACAGCCTCATTACAACGTCATGTTGGGGTCCAATGTCTCAACACAGCGTTCTAACGAGGCTCTCGTTAGAATGCTCATTGAGAAATTACCGCATTACCCCACCCACCGCCTATATATATATAACGCTGACGATTTCTACTTACTGTTCAATGAATATCTCCATTATCTTTTTCTAAAACAATTCAATGATGTAAACATATATTATATTCACAAAAAATGCTAATTTAATTTAAAAGAAACAAAACACTTGCGAAAGAAAAACATATATCAGGAATGTAGTGTAAACAGTTAGCCATTACTGTAATGGCGTTTGATTAACTAGGGGACACAACTAAAGCTGGACTGTAAATTACAGTGTAATTTACAGTCCAGCTTTAGTTGTGACCCCTAGTTAATCAAACGCCATATACTTCCTGTCTCGGCCGTTCTATTTACAGTGCAGGATTTTAAATTGATTTTGGGCTTGAGTGGGTTATTTAATTCACTGACTGGTTTACATGTCACAGATATGTGTGTGAATTTTAGTTTATTTATACTCACCACCAGTTGCCCATGTCACAGAACTTTATGATATGAATTTGAGATTTTGGAAACAATTTGATGCCTGACTGCAGTTTTACACACCTTTGGCACTCATAAATGTCCTAATTACAATTGTTAATTGTACTTGACTGTCAAATTGAACAAGCGTTATAGCGCACTATAAATCTAGATCTACTTAATTTCTTTTCTTTCCTTTTTTTTGGGGGGGGGGGGGGGGGGGGGGGGAGTTTTTTTTGTTTGTTTTTTTTGTTTTTTTTGGGAGCCAAGGTCTATGAGCGCTTAGCTGAGATTAACTTTATAACGGAGAGCGAAAATGGTGTAAAATAGAGTTATGGTTCTTTGACACTGCACTCTGCCTTCATGCCCTCTACCACTGTGTAAAGTTTAAACAAATTACCTCCAAGGGTTTTCAAGTTATGCTCCGGACAAGACAACGGACGGACAGACGGAAAGACGGACAAGGTGGCAACTATATTATGCTCTCCCTTCGGGGAGCATAAAAAAACCAATCATAATGTATTTTAAATATGACCACATATGAATAGGGTTAACATAAACAGGAAACTTTTGATAACCTTGACTTTCACAGGTAGGGGTGTCAAGGCAAGCAAAAACATATTGTGACAAATGTCTCCCAAAACTATGTATGGTTCTGATCACTCCTATGAATTTTGGTCGAAATCCCGCCAGCAGCTTGACCTGTAATAGCTGGAAAGGATTTTTCTATTTTAAGCTCTGGCAGCCATTTTGTTCAGCAAAACAGAAAATGCAGCCGATATGCACAACAAGGGATGGTACTAGTGATGGTCCGATTGTCGCCGCTATCCGATTATAGATCGGTATGTTGATAATGTTGCCGACATCGATTGTGTTCGAACAGAATCGATTGTCGCTTAGTGTTAATTTTTGTTCCTTTGTGGTAGTTATTTTTCGTAGTTTTTTAGCTTTGCGCTATTTAATTTGAATACTCTTCAATCTTCACGAAAACGTCATGGCGGAGGAAAAAACCCAGACCGATTTGAATAATAATTCTAAACAGGTTGTATTTCCCTATCCAGGGAAAACATCATCAAATGTCTGTAAGGATTTTGGTTTCCACAAGCTGAATATTGAAGGACCCGCTACCATTGATAACTTGGACATGGCTAAAGTTGTGTGCAAGCTTTGTGGTAAAGGATATGCAAATAAAGGTACCCCACCCGTTTAAAATAAAATCGGATTCTGATACTGTATTTTACTGTAACAATCTTTGTTACTCTGTCCATTTATAATGTAAAATAATCAATTTAAAAGGCTTCTAAACATATATTTACCATGACACCGTTTATGGTACGGCGATTCTGTTATTAAAAATGAAATAAAATAATTAAATTTTTTATGTGAAATGGTAATTTACATTTTTATTCCTGATCATGCATATTAAATTAATTTATTAATCACATAGATACATTTTATCAATTATTGGTAGCAGTTATTAATTTATTATAATTTATATGACCATGAATAGTTCCTACAGGAATGGGAACCCTGAATCTAAAAATTTCCTTAGTTTAACCATATTTATTTTAGCTCGATTGTGAAATAGGCACTTAAATAAAAACTTTTATTTTTGATTAAATAAGTAAATGCTGGCAACAGGGACACATTGATTTTTCTGAATATGAATATCGAAAATCATTACATGTATGTAAACTGTGTCCTGACTGAAGAATTTGTATTTTGTAATATGTTAAACAGACAATTAGATAAAAACATAAATTTATATTAAATAAAAGTTATAATGATTTCTATTTTCTAGATAGTTATGCTGGAAAACATTCAGTTCGATTATTCCGATTAATTGATCGGAGAGCCTGTCCGATTGTTCCGATTAATCGATTATGAGTTTGTCTACCGATTCCCAACACTAGATGGTACTATTCACTCCTGTGAAGTTTCATTGAAATCCCACTAGCAGTAGACCGGTGAAAACTGGACAAGATTTTTCTATTTATAGCTCTTCAGAGACCATTTTGTGCATCAAAGCTGAACATGCCAGTGATATGCACAACTAGGGATGGTACTGATCACTCCTGTGAAGTTTTCATTGAAATCATAACAGCAGCTTGACATGTAAAAGCCAAAAAAAAGATTTTTCTATTTATAGCTTTGACGGCCATTTAGTGCTGCAAAGCAAACGTGCCAGTGATATGCACAACTAGGTATGGTACTGTACACTCTGTTAAGTATCATTGAAACCCCACCATCAATTTGACCTGTTGAAGTTGGACAACATTTTTCTATTTACAGCTCTGGCAGCCATTTTGTTCAGGGAAACGGAACATGCTGGAGATATGCACAACTTGGGATGGTACTGATCACTCCTGTGAAGTTTGGTTGAAATCCCACCAGCAGTTTGACCTGTGAAAGCTGGAGAAGACTTTTCTATAGATAGCTCTGGCGGACATTTTGTGCAGTGAAGCAAAATGTGCCAGCGATATGGACAACTAGGGATGGTAGTGATCAATCCAGTGAAGTTCATTGAAATCCCACCAGCAGTTTGACCTATGAAAGCGGGACAATTTTTTTCTTTTTTTTTAGCTCTGGCAGCCATTTTGTGCAGCGAGGCGGAACGTCCGGTGATGTGCACAACTATGGATGGTACTGATCACTCTTGTTAAGTTTGGTTGAAATCCCACCAGCAGTTTGACCTGTGAAAGCTGGACAAGATTTTTCTATTGTAATTTTGTACTCAGAACCCTGCTTAGATGGAAACAGAGTATACTGTATAAGTGACATGAAGTGTATTTGATCATGATTTGAACAATAGACATACTATTAGCTAACTATTAGTAAACACGTCAGTGACTACACACAGGTTCACTCTAACGCGAGTATACACCTGATTACACATTTCAACTTTTATCTATATCAATGCCTAAGAAACGGGAGCAAACAAAATCTTCCCTTTGTGAGCAAACTAAACAAGATTGCATTTGTGAACAAGAACTGTCGGAGGACAGCAATGCTCGACTATTTGAAAAAGTTGTCACAAGTGTTTCATTGTGTATAATTATGCTTACCTATATGAATACATAAAATTGTCCAAAAAGGGGCTTGTTATTAAGATGTTTTATAGAGTAAATCACTGCTTTATTATTATGAATGCATAAAATTGTCCCAAACAAGAACCGGTTGAACAGGGTGATGCTCCCCGAATAGGTTTTGCACACAGGAAAGTATACCTATTGTAGTGTGAGAATTAAGTTCAGTTTAAGAATGAACAAAGGGCAATAACTCCAAAATTAGGCAAGGCAGAGTTAAGGTTCTTTTCCACTGCACTTCTATTTAACGAGATCAATCTACCTACAAAGTTTCATGTTGATACCTCTAATGGTTTCAGATTTATGTCCCATACAAAGTTCAAAGCTGCAGAAAGTAAAAAAAGGTATTATTCATTGGAAACTAGAACTCCCCAAGTCGGATGTGTCGCCTTGTGAACAATATAGTTTAGGAGAAATGGCCAGGACAAAAATGAAATATGAAAACTAACAAAGGGCAATAACTAAAACAAGAGGGCCATGATGGCAAGAGGGCCATAATGGCCCTGAGGTCTCTCACCTGTATATAGGCCCCCCGGAGCTGCAACAGTTTAAACCCCAGGGCTTTAATTTGAACAAACTTGGAAGACACCCATTAGAAGATGTTTCATGGTGTTAAGTTTTTACTACACATATATAATGAAAAACAATGATCTCCCTCCCCTTGCCCCCCCCCCCCCCCCCGGCAGGGCCAATTTTAACCCAAGGGCTTTTATTTGAACAAACTTGGTAGACACCCATAAGAAGATGTTTCATGCTAAACATCTAAGCTTTAGCTCATTTGGTTTTTTCAAAGAAGATTTTTTAAGTTTTTACTGTACACATATAGTTAAAAACAATGACACCCCTGGGGCGGGGCCAGTTTTGACTCCAGGGCTTTTATTTGAACAAACTTTGTAGACACTTAATAGAAGATGTTTCATGCCTAATATCTAAACTCTAGCTATTTGGGTTTTTTCAAAGAAGATTTTTTAAGTTTTTACTATATGCATATAGGGAAAATCAATGACCCCCTGGGGCGGGGCCAATTTGACCCAAGGGCTTTTATTTGAACAAACTTTGTAGACACTCACTAGATGATGTTTCATGCTTAATATCTAAACTCTAGCTCTTTGGGTTTTTTAAAAGAAGATTTTTTAAGTTTTTGCTACACACATATAAGGAAAATCAATGACCCCTAGGGCGGGGCCAATTTTGACCCCAGGCTTTTATTTTCTATATGCATACTGCATAACTAATCAAGGGCCATAACTCTGAGTTAAAGTGTCTGACTGGAACAAGCCGACGATATGCGCATCTCCTCTTGATATTGATGATTCCCATAATGTTTCGTTGAATTCCAGCCAGTAGTTGCAGAGAACTAGTCCGGAAACGAATATTTTTCTATATGCATACTGCATAACTAATCAAGGGCCATAGCTCTGAGTTAAAGTGTCTGACCGCAACAAGGCAATGATATGCGCATCTTCTCTTGGTATTGAAGGTTCCCATAAAGTTTCATTGAATTCCAGCCAGTAGTTGCAGAGAAGTAGCGCGGTAACGACTTTTGCTCTACATGCATACTGCATAACTAATCAAGGGGCATAACTCTGAGTTAAAGTGTCTGACCACAACAAGCCGACGATATGTGGATCTCCTCTTGGTATTGAAGGTTCCTATAAAGTTTCGTTGAATTCCAGCCAGTAGTTGCAGAGAAGTAGCGCGGTAACGATTTTTGCTCTATATGCATACTGCATAACTAATCAAGGGCCATAACTCTGAGTTAAAGTGTCTGACCGGAACAAGCCGACGATATGTGCATCTCCTCTTGGTATTGAAGGTTCCTATAAAGTTTCGTTGAATTCCAGCCAGTAGTTGCAGAGAAGTTGCGCGGAAACGATTTTTTCTCTATATGCATACTGCATAACTAATCAAGGGCCATAACTCTGAGTTAAAGTGTCTGACCGGAACAAGCAGACGATATGCGCATCTCCTCTTGGTATTGAAGGTTCCCATAAAGTTTCGTTGAATTCCAGCCAGCAGTTGCAGAGAAGTAGTGCGGAAACGATTTTTACTCTATTATGCATACTACATAACTGCAAGGGCCATAACTCTGAGTTAAAGGGTCTGACCGGAACAAGCCGACAATATGCGCATCTCCTCTTGATATTGATGATTCCCATAAAGTTTCGTTGAATTCCAGCCAGTAGTTGCAAAGAACTAGTCCGGAAACGAAATTCGGACGGACGGATAGACGGACGGACAACGCCAAAACTATATCCCCCTCCCGATTCCATCGGCGGGGGATAACAAAAACAATAGTCTTTAAAAGGAGATTAGATACGGGTTTCCTTTTAAAAATTTTTTTTTAAAAATGCACTTACGATTAATAATTTACATGTCAGTTATTGACCCGCTAATTTTCCGATAGAAATATTTTTCAACTTGGGCAATAATTTAACATGTGTTATCTTTTTACTGACAGGTTTTTAAACTTCTGTTATATAAATAAATGAGTGCAAGTCAGTTGAGTTTCGGCACCTTTGATGATTAGGATTAAATAACTGGGACTACATGTGTGTGAACATCAAAGATTTACCGACTCTTTTGAAGGGGCGGCGAGGTCATCTTGTGTGTAGATCAATTTGTGGATGCTATTTTGTTTTCACACATGTATTTATAAGCACTGTGGAATTTAGACAGTCGGTCATTTAATTTCTCTAGTAAGTACTATGTACGCATCACATTTATCAGAATGGGGATGGACTAATCATAAGAGAAGGGATACTTACAAAGTACAGTCAAACTTGCCATAGCGACTCACTGATTTAAACGACTTCCTGTCGTATACGACCTTATTTTAGACCGCCCAACGTAAATCACTATATAAAGTCATTGAATTAAACGACTCCCTGTCTGACGCGACTAACGACCTTAAATTTAGCGTCCCGTTACATTTCTATGACCGAATTAAACGACTTTTTCATTTTCACAAGAATTATGTTTTTCACACTTCTCGCTTTCAATTGACATTTGTCCGTCAAAAATGAGCGCCATAGTCTCGAATGTTTATCACCATTGAAAAAGGTGTTAATTGATAATTACGAAGCTATTAGTCATTATAACTTTCAAAGTTTGAAAATAAATAATCTAATGATTACATCGACATGACCAAGCAGTAAATAACAACCGTCTGATAACGTGCGGATAGAAACTGATAGAAAGTGCGGATAGAAACATGTACAAACATCCGGGCACTTCAGATCATACAAATATGGCTGACAAAGCACGTAAAAAAAGAATTGTCCTGACTCTTGAAAAAGAATTCAGGCAATCAAAAAGCTTGCTGAGGAAATGGGCGTCGGCAAAACCCAGATACAGACGCTCCGGAAGCGAAAAGCCGACATTTTGAGTGACTTTGAAAACAACATGCCCAATTCTTCAAAATGTCGTCGTTATCTCACAGGTATTTTTTTTGGTTATTCGTTCTCATCGTATTTTTTCACTAAATTGATAGGAAAAATAAAGCAAAGATTTACAAGACAACAATGCCTGTTTATACACTACACCCCCCAAACTTAAACTTTAAAATGTCTGAACTTTGCATGTATGAGCAGAAAATTCATTCCTCCTTCTTTTTCCAGGGAATGAAGAAGTCAACGACCTTACATTGGCATGGTGTTGTGATGTAGCGGGAAGAAACATCAACCTTACAGGTCCAATGATACAGACAAAAGCAATTGAATTTGCCCAACAGCTGGAAAAGTTTAAGGCCTCAAATGGTTGGCTTGACTCTTTCAAATTAAGAAACAGTATATCATATGGAACCATGAGTGGCGAAAGAGGAGATGTGAATGTTAAAACTGTAAAAGACTGGAAATCAAAATTAAAAACTCTTCTTTTAAAATTTTATATCTGTAATACATTGTATTTGTATAATCATGCATGTAAACATTTTTATTTTTAAAAACATTTTAACCTAAATAAAGTATTTAAATAAAAATTATCTTATATCTTCAACAAGCCATATTTAAATATTACATAATATGTAACACAAAGAAAACACAATCAAAGAAAAAACAAACAAGTAAAAATAGCATTTTGAAACAACTGATGATTTTTTTGGGAACCTGGATTAAAAGACTCCCTGTCATATGTGACCTTTTTGATATTGTCCCATGGAAAGTCACATATGACAAGTTTTACTAAGTATGTTCTGTTATAATATGAAGTTGATTCCTTTAATAATAGCAAAGTTACAGCCAGTTACAGCCAAAACAATGAAAATTTCAATAATTTGAACTTCAAAGTCAAGGTCATTAATGAGTGAAGGTCAAGGTCTGTCTGATTATTTTTAAGGGTTATCCTTGAAGATTATTATGTTCAAGTTTGAAGACAATCCATTCAAAAATAACAAAGTTACAGCCAATAATAGCCAAAAAAAAGGAAAATTTCAATAATTTGACCTTCAAAGTCAAGGTCATTTATGAGTGAAAGTCAAGGTCTGTCTGGTTATTTTTAAGGGATATCCTTGAAGATTATTATGTTCAAGTTTGAAGACAATCCATTCAAAAATAACAAAGTTACAGCCAATAACAGCATGAACAAGCAAAATTTGGACTTTTAACCTTGAAGGTCAAGGTCATTTATGGATGAAGGTCAAGGTTAGTGTGGTCTACTGAAAGGTCTTGTCCCAAGGGTTGTTGTGGCCAAGTATGAAGACAATACACCAAGAAATAAAAAAGTTATGATCCAGGTACAAGTTTGCGGACAGCAACGGCGCCGCGACCATAGCAATACCTCTACTTTTTTTTTCAAAAAAAAAAAAGTCAAGCTAAAAATGCAAATTTTTACTAAGTCAAGGGCAATAACTCTATAAATACTGAATAAATCTGTAAGCAAAACACCATTATCATAATTATAAAGACACTAAAAGCCTATATCCATGCTCACCAGGCACCAGAGGCAATAAATTCTTATAGTTCAAGTTAGGCAAAAGAATATTATTGAAAATAGAAATTATTATTAACACGTACCATACTGCAGTAGATGTGAGGACACTTCTATGATCCTTGAATGGTGTTATGGCTGGTTCACCCAGTAATATATTGGCTATTATACTTCCTGCGAAACATAGCAACATGCTTGACAACCATGTAGACAGTGGATGTCGCCTATAAAATGGTTGAGTGCCTAAAAGTATAAAACATAACCTAAGTATACAAAGAGAATATCAAAGTTGCCTACATTTTCGCCAAGTGCTTGAAAGTATAAACATTGGCCCAAAAGCCTTCACCTGAGGACAGACTGTTAGGCCAAAATTAAAAATAGCTTTGTTTGCTGTCTCCCGACCGACCCTAAAAAAACACTGCGCTCCGAAAAATTTTATTTGCTCTCGCCGACCATTTTTTTTGTTTTTTTGGTGCCGCATATTTTTACCGATATCCGTTCAATAACGGCGTGTAGTATTCTGGTTCCCGCGTATTATTAGTCACGTGTATAGACTATCAAGTACCGCCGGGTAAAAGTCGAGTGTGTACACTTCCGATACAATTTTGCAAAACGAAAGTTAGAAGATCTTCAAGAAGACGAGTATTTTATCATCTCGTCAACATTTATTATTACGTTTATTCAACTTTGTTGAAAAATAACCTCCACGAGAATGAATTGGTCTGAGCATGGGCCGATTTGTTGAATGACGTCGAGGATTTTTACCCGAAAAAAATCGGACGTTCTTACGGTATGCTTAAATACTGGTTTGGGTTAAAAACTTACTGATTGCTCATGTAATCGACTTAAAATAAAGTTTTTGTAAATAAATAAAGTTTCTTGTATGTATTCATTCATTTATAAGTACCAGTATTTATTTAATAATCATTTTCTTCAACCAGCAAATGCACTTATCTTATTGTTTTCAGTACCACCTGTCTTAGTACTTGAACAGTGTTGAACCATTTCAGCACTCATTTATCACATTTTCTCATTATTGCAGGGCTTTAAGAATAGTCTTCTAGTGGCTCAAAATGCAAGGCACTGAATGCGGATAAACCAAGGTGTATTTACTCCAAGAATAAATTGACAGGGAAACATGATCTCTAAAACACAACCTTGAGAAATTTGATTACAGCTGTGTTTCAGTCATTACAGTTGATGGTTAGTATTGGTATTGCATATTGTTGTGCTTATTTTCTTGAAATAGTGATGTCAAAATGTTTTTACATAATCAACTGAAAGTAGAAACCTGATTTTCTTCTATCTTACATATTTCCCATGGTGTTTGTATAATTAACAAGAGGGCCATGATGGCCCTGAGGTCGCTCACCTGTATATAGCACCCCCCCCCCCCCCCCAATAAGAAGATGTTTCATGCTAAACATCTAAGCTCTACCTCATTGGGCTTTTTAAAAGAAGATTTTTTAAAGTTTTTACTATACACATTAAAGTTAAAAACAATGACACCCCTGGGGCGGGGCCAGTCTTGACCCCAGGGCTTTTATTTGAACAAACTTTGTAGACACTTACTAGAAGATGTTTCATGCTTAAAATCTAAACTCTAGCTATTTGGGTTTTTTCAAAGAAGATTTTAAGTTTTTGCTATACACATATAAGGAAAATCAATGACACCCTGGGCGGGTCCAATTTTGACCCCAGCGCTTTTATTTGAACAAACTTTGTAGACACTCACTAGAAGATGTTTCATGCTTAATATCTAAACTCTAGCTATTTGGGTTTTTTCAAAGAAGATTTTTTAAGTTTTTGCTATACACATATAAGGAAAATGACCCCCGGGGCGGGGCCAATTTTGACCCCAGGGCTTTTATTTGAACAAACTTGGTAGACACCTATTAGAACATGTTTGATGCTAAATATCTTAGCTCTAGCTCTTTGAGTTCTTTAAAAGAAGATTTTTTAAGTTTTTACTATATGCATATAGGGAAAATCAATGACCCCCTGGGGCGGGGCCAATTTTGACCCCAGGGCTTTTATTTGAACAAACTTGGTAGACACTCATTAGAACATGTTTCATGCTATATATCTTAGCTCTAGCTCTTTTGGTTCTTTAAAAGAAGATTTTTTAAGTTTTTACTATATGCATATAGGGAAAATCAATGACCCTCTGGGGCGGGGCCAATTTTGACCCCAGGGCTTTTATTTGAACAAACTTGGTAGACACTCACTAAAAGATGTTTCATGCCAAATATCTTAGGGTTTTTTAAAAGAAGATATTTAAAGTTTTTTCTTTCGGTTGCCATGGCAACCAGAGTTCTGAATTCTTTGAACAATTTTTAAAGGTGACCACCAAAGGAACATTCCTGTGAAGTTTGGATGAAATTGGCCTAGTGGTTTATGAGGAGATGTCATTTAAAGTAAAAGTTTACGGACGACGGACGGACGACGGACGGACGAAAAGCGATCACAAAAGCTCACCCTGTCACTTTGTGACAGGTGAGCTAAAAATGTTAAAATAATTGCATTTTTGGCAAAATCTGTATTGCATAAAGTCTAGCCTTCTGTCTGTTTTCATAGGAGATGCTCTGCAAGGGTGTTTGTATGACTGCAGATGTCATGCCAATCTCACATGGAGTTCCCTTACTGTGCCTCCAACATTGGACGACCAGATATTTGTGCCCATTGTGATGAGCCAGAAGCACAGAGAAATCCAGAACTGTTAACAAAGTTTAGGATTGTACTTCCAGTTTATGAGCAATGCATCAATGTCCACAATAAAGACATTCCCCATAGATGTCCTATAAAAAATGAATACTGTGAACCTAAATTTTGTTGGTATACTGTGGCTTAACTGTTTAATTGTCTGAAGTTGCATAGTGTTTGAAGTTGGTTTTCTGGTTGTGTTACTAACTATTCATTTCAGTGAAAATAAAATGTAAGCAAACTTTAAACTGTTGATGTATAATGATGCCTTTTGTTGTTCAGTAGTTATTTTGCATAATATATTTGAGTATATTTGTGTGTTTTAGTCATCCTCTCACATGTTGGGTAAATGTTCGAAATTTTGCTTTTGTTACATGTATTTTTATTAAAAAGAACTATACTTCTTGTATTGACTAATTGAAAGATATACAAACTGAAATAAAAAGTAAGATATATCTAATTTTAAAAATTTTTATTCACATTTTATTAAACCGTTTTTTCCAACAAACAGAATCAAACCAAAAACATTTATGTATTTCCAAAAAAAAACAAACAAGCAAATTCTTTGAATTTATATCCCCCGCCGAGTACTGGTTATTATTAACACAACAACTGAAGACATAAGGCTTTATTTATATATTAATCATGACATAAACTGTAATATTCTTTGAACTTGAAGCCTTGTACCTTCAAACAAGAAGAATTTTTAAGTTTTCACTATATACATATAAGGAAAATCTATGACCTCCTGGAGTGGGGCCAATTTTGACCCCAGGGCTAAAATTTGAACAATTTTGGTAGAGGACCTATAGGTTATATCATATACCAAATATCAAAGCTCTAGGCCTTGTACTTTCAGACAAGATTTTTTAATTTTGCATTTTTGAAACTCCTTTTCTGGCCCTGTGACCTACTTATGCAACAGACCGGAACCATTTGATCAACTTTGGCAGGGGACCACCCTAGGATCATTCCTGTAAAGTTTGGTTGCTGTGCAGTCATTTGTTTCTGAGGAGATGTTGTTTAAAGAAATTGCTGACGACGCACGACGACGGACGGTAGGGGATCACAATAGCTCACCTAGATGTAAAAACATCTTAATCTCAAGACTTCATTGCCATTTTCAAGGCATCAAGAAGGGATCTCACAATTTTCAAATATTTTTAAATGTTATTGTAACAAATCATTTTAATTCTTCTTTAATAAAAACTAGAAATGTGTCCATAGGACACGGGTGCCACCACCGCGCCACTGTTCTGTCAATCTTATGACTCTAGGCCAAATATTTTTTGAAAACTAAAAATCTTTTTACTAAGTAAAGGGCAAGAACTTTACAAATACTGAATAAATCCCCAAGCAAACCCCAAGTTGAAAATTGCAAATTTATACTACTGTAATTCAAGGGCAATAACTCTAACAAAACTGAAAAAAATCCACATGCAAAGTCCCAGGTTCATAGCTTCACAGTGAGGTGAATCATTATTCCTGTAATTTAGTGATGTTGATCATTATTCCTGTTAAGTTGGTCGATTCTAACTCAAGCACTCAAGGATCAAATAACAACATAATGAAACAGTTTTTACTAAGTCAAGGGAAATAACTCTTCAATACTGGATAAATCCACAAGCGAAACCCAAGGAACAAACTAAATATGCTGAGCAACTTTCCAATAAGGTTTAATGACTCTATGTCAAATCCTTTTTGAGTTACATGTGTGATGTGACACATGTTGAAAATTGCAAACATTTTCTAAGTCAAGGGCAATAACTCTAAAAATACTAAAAATATCCAGACGAAAATACCCAGGTGCACAACTACACATACTGATCAACATTCCTGTAAAGTTTCATAACTCTAGGTCAAATACTTTTTGAGTTACATGCGACACAAGTTGAAAATGACAAAATTTTACTAAGTCAAGGGCAATAACTCTAAAAATACTAAAAATATCCAGACGAAAATACCCAAGTGCACAACTACACATACTGATCAACATTCCTGTAAAGTTTCATGACTCTAGGTCAAATACTTTTTGAGTTACATGCGACAAGTTGAAAATTACAAAATTTTACTAAGTCAAGGGCAATAACTCTAAAAAAACTAAAAATATCCAGACGAAAATACCCAGGTGCACAACTTCACATGCTGATCAACATTCCCATAAAGTTTCGTTGAATTCTAGCCATTAGTTGCAGAGAACTACTCCGGAAACGAAATTCTAAGTCAAGGGCAATAACTCTAAAAATACTAAAAATATCCAGACGAAAATACCCAGGTGCACAACTTCACATGCTGATCAACATTCCCATAAAGTTTCATTGAATTCCAGCCATTAGTTGCAGAGAACTACTCCGGAAACGAAATTCGGACGGACGGATGGACGGACATACTTAGCAGACGTGTTTGTGGGGTTATTCCTTTGATCTCTTAACCCCACAAGAGCAAATTTTTTTAACCCCATAAGAGCATTTTTAACCACATAATACATGTCTCTACGGAATGAACCCCATACAGAGTGCCTGTACATAAACCTAAACCTCATAATGTAGCTCTCGTCTGCTCAGACGGACAACGCCAAAACTATATCCCCCTCCCGATTCCATCGGCGGGGGATAAAAAAATCCCTACCTACCTACCCAACTCTAAAAAGTAGGGTCGGGAGACAGCAAACAAAGACTTTTTTAAATGTGGCCTTATTTGTGTAAAAGCAGTGAAAGCTACAAGAATTTAAACAAGAGCACCGCTAGGCGGCGCATTATTGCCCGAAAAGTGTTTTTTTTTAGTAAGGATGAAGCATTTGTAAGGCGTGGGAATATTTCATATGAATATCATATTATGAATAATTGTGGAAAACGAAGTAGAGATAAAAGATACCATTCAGAATGCTCCTTCAAAAAGCATTCCTCCTTTATAGCTGAAGAACCTTCATATATATTATGATTAATATGAATAATTGTGGAAAACTAAGTAGAGATCAAAGATACCATTCAGAATGCTCCATCAAAAAGCAATCCTCCTTTATAGCTGAAGAACCTTCATATATATATATGAGCACCGTCATGCAATTTGGGGTCTTAATGACATAATGCGCAAACGTCATAAATGACGTCAAAAGTCATACCAGAAGATCATTGCGAAACTACACATGTTAATCTAGAAGTTTTGTTTACGATTATTATCGACAGGTTACACGTATTTTCTTTGCGTAAAATGGCCGAAGAGCTAGAGGTAAGTTTCTTTATTCGTGTTTTTTAACAATCTACTGTATGTTTATGTTTTAAATCTGATTTTATTTGAATCAATAATGTTTTGAAGGTTAGTCGGTATTTGAAAACGAAAGTAGAATACATTCGTGAATCTCTTTTCACACCAGGTGCCTATTTAAACGCTCGAAAAAAGTTTATCATGGTTTACAGACTAGCATGAATGTTTCGACATTTATCTTTTTCTCTAGAGCTATTTTTATTTTCATCTAGAACTAGAATCTAATAAATAAAAAGAAAAATATTTGCCGCTTTGCGAGACTAATCCTAGATGTAGTCTACATGAATATAGATTCTATTTACACATGAATATATTTACACATAACGAATAAACACTTTAAACTTTGGTATATGGATCGTACATGTACATGATCTTACAACTAATTTGTTAAATAGCTGGAATTAGTGTGTAACTGTCGTCTGGAACCGCGCTGTTTCAGTTTAAACACCGCCATTGTATAAATAAAATATTTCTTTGCTGATAAATGTAAATGCCTCTGTAGCTAAACGGGTACGCCGTTCGCTTTTCGTGCGGGCGGTTGAGGTTCAAAACCTGCCTCTCTCTTATTTTTTTAGGCATTTTTTTAATCACATGCTGATTAAACAAATAGCAAAGAGTTAAACAGTAAAATGTTATATTTTTAGATTTTGCATTTAATTTTTCTATTTATTAGTCATTTATGTTTGATTTTAGATTTTGCATAAAGAGGTATGATTAATATATTATTTGTATTTTATTTTCAGGAACTAGAGAGCCTTTTATCGGAGCATTTTGGCAGAACACCGTTGACTACACCCTGTAATACCCAGGAAGATGTTAGTAGCGACAGCGGTTCTGACCAAGACATCAGGGAAAATAGTATAGTGGAGAGCCGTGTGCGAGACTTCCTTTACCAGGATAGAGGTGCAAGATTATGTTGAACCAGATTCTGACCGCAAGCAGGTTGAACTTTATAAATCTAGTAAATGTTGTAGGTTAGCATGTAGCGGAAAATTCACTAAAGATCAAATATATCAGTACCTACTTAATATGAAAGAAATGGAAAAAGAAACAAAGGAAAAATAACATTATGGGTCTGATAAATGATGAAAGATCTACAGAAAAAACACAACGTGGTAAAAAACGTCAAAGAATGAG
The DNA here is from genome assembly GCF_026571515.1 of Ruditapes philippinarum. NCBI lineage: Eukaryota > Metazoa > Mollusca > Bivalvia > Venerida > Veneridae > Ruditapes > Ruditapes philippinarum. Next base: position 36,292 of record NW_026863776.1, on the reverse strand, counting down.
AAGAAAGTATACGTTACATGGTACTGAAGTATGTAAAAAGACATTTCTACTTTGTCATGGCATAGGGAAGAAAACACTAAGTAGCTTAAGTAAGCAAGTTTTTCAGGAAGGTATTGCTCCACGTATACATGGAAATACTGGCAGAAAACCACATAATGCTATTACCTTTGACGACGTTACAAGAGTAATACATTTTATAAGTAACTTTGCTGATGAAAGAGGAATACACCAGCCTGCCGCACCTAGGGGACGAGATGATATTCCACCAATTTATTTACCGTCCGAAACAACAAAGGTCCAGATGCACAAGGATTACTGTATTTCTTGTACATAAGCCGTTCCACAAATCAAGCACGTCTCGCTTTCTATGTTTAAAACTCTCTGGTCTACGTGTATGCCTCACATCAGAATAGCAACATCAAGAGATGACGTCTGCGCTACGTGTGAGCGAATGAGAAAGATGATATCAGACGCAGTGTCAGAGGAAGACAAGCTGGAGGCCTTAGCTAACATGCGACAACACATTCTTTTAGCTCAAAGGGTATGTACTAGTTTACTATACATTAAGAAATATTTATAATTAAACATGTGAATGAGTCAAAATTTATATACAAGATTAATAATTTAATGTTTATCTCCTTTTTCTTGATTTTTAGTTATGTTTATGAAATATAACGTTTAAAATCTATGGAATTTGATACTATTCCAGTTTACAGGAAAGTTTGATAAACCTTTAGTTGTGAAATTGCTAACTTTTTACATTTAAGGAGAGGGACACGTACAACACATGTTTAAGAAGAAGTGCTGATGAAGATGAATACTTTCATTTTACCTTTGATTTTTGTCAAAACGTGAGTTTGCCACATCACGCAAGACAAATGGGACCGTTGTATTTTCTTACATTGCGAAAAGTACAGATTTTTGGTTTCCGTATAGACGGTATCCCTAAGCAACTGAATTTTTTTATTGATGAAAACGAGACAGTAGGAGAGGATGGATCCAAAACACATGGCCCTGATGCAGTTATTTCCATGGTTGATTGGGCACTACAGGAACATTGTGTTAGAGCAAGAAAGTTTTCAATCCATGCTGATAATTGTCCAGGTAAATTATACACATTTCATTTTGTTTAAAGGCACATTTATACATCGGAAATCAATATTTTATTTTAATTCTTTAGAAAAATATAAAACGTATTTAATAATTCTAATTTATATATTTAGAGCATGTGGAATGTTGAACAACTGAAAAAAATAGTGCAAAGTGTACAGTACGTACGTAATGTGTTGTAAAAGTAAAACAAGAGGGCCATGATGGCCCTATATCGCTCACCTTAGGAATAGATCTTATAAAGTATTTTTCTTTTTAAAAAAAAAAACAACAGGTTTATAAAATTCTTTAATGTCATTTAAAGGTTAGTGTCAAATGTAATGTATTTTTGGCCGACATTAACAGGAATGCAAACATTAAGTGTATAGAAATACCTCTTTTTTCTTTTCTTTAATGTACAGGTTGCTAAAAAATACACTCCCTGTGGCGTGTTTACATGTTGAAAATTTTAACAATGACATCATCATAAACAAGACGAAGTACAAATTTGGATCATACTTCAATAAAAATGGGTCAAAGACAAAAATGGCCGGGTTGCATTTGTATACCAAATAACATGACTCCTGAGGCTGTGATGTTACAAAAATTTCCTACCATTGACCATTCATATCGAACATTTAACTAAGTCGGTAAACAGGAAGAAGATAAGCGATTATAAGACCTGAACTTTGCAGTCACAATACCAAATTTCAAGAGGCTGTGATATGTAGTTGCTAAGAAAACTGTTACGGAAATTTTCTTTCATTTACAATTAATGCTGAAAATTTCACTAGGTCAGAAAAACTGAAAGTGGATGAGCCACATACCTGAAATCATATCAATGTTGTATACCAAACATCAAGAGGCTGTAATAAGTAGTTGCTGAGAAAATTGTTACAAAAAATTCATACCATTGACCATTATTATGAATTAAACTAATGAGAAAATTGTTACGAAATATTCATACCATTGACCATTATTATGAATTTAACTAAGTCAGTAAACATGAAGTGGATGAACGACAGACCTTAAATCGAATCTCATGGTATTGGACAATGTGTTAATGCTGCAAACTAAATATCATGAGGCCCTGATCAGTAGTTGCTGAGAAAACTGTTACGAAAAATAGCCCAACCAATTCGCCTGCCTGCCCGGAATCAAGTCTCAATACAGGATGGTAAACAGTATTTTTTTTTTCATATATGATTTTTTTTTCGAGATATCCCATTAGTGTTTAAATATCAAAATATTTTTTGATAGTGTTTACTCAGGGGTATCATGTTGGCCCAAGCATCTGTGGTTTATCGTAATTTAGAACACCCTTTCTAAAAAAAAGAACAACAACAACAAACAGCAGGGATCTCAGGAAGGTAAGAATTTCAATTGGCAGACTGTTTGACCAGAATTTTCATGAGTCAATTCAGTTTTTTCTTCTCTTATTTCTCTACATGAACCATTTTCATGTTTCAAAAATGAATTCAAAAATTACTGTTTGGAAAGTCATTTTGAGAAGATTTTCAAGTATAAATTGATAATATTGTGAGGTTAAGTTATTTTAAAATTACGTATTTTTCTTGCTTAGTTAACCCTTTACCACATATATACGCGAAACAACGCACTTTCGACCCCCCCCCCCTTTTTGGGCCTCAAATAGTGAAAAAATGTCCTATTTGGGCCCCAAACATAAGTTTTCGTTTGAGAAATGTTGCTAAAAAAATTGAGCACTTTTTCGGCGCCGCCCCCCATCCAAAAGATACATCAGGGGGTTGCCAGAAGGGGGATGTGCCCCCTTCTGTTAGGGGGGTTTGAAGGGGGGCGGAGTCCCCCTCATCGCCAAGAAAATTTTGGACTTGTGAGAGGCTAAAAATGACCCCAGGTCGATCATAATGTAACGTTTAACCAACGCTGAAAAGCCTTTGACTCTATCTCAATCCCTTGAGAAGTTGCAGCCCTTTGAAATAAATTTTGATGGAAAAAATCGAGGCAAAATAGTGATTTTTGGCAATTTTGAGATGTCCCCTCGTTGCCATGGTAACAGGAAATTTGAGACTGAGCATGTCGTTACAAAGGCAATGGTCCAGTCAACATTTGTGCCAAGTTTGATTAGTATTGAAGCATTTTTCATAGTTTCATAGCAGTTTGAACTTGTAACAGGAGGCTTTTCAGTGAAAACGGCCATTTTTCACAATATGCTCATGGGGGAAAGGGTTAACTAAAAAAAATATAAATGTTACAAAACAACAATTTTTCACCAAAATTAGGTGAAAGACCACATGTTAACATGGAAAAACTAGTTTTTAGGTGATTCCAAAGTTTTTCATCATTTTTTGTTAACCCTTTACCACATATATACGCGAAACAACGCACTTTCGACCCCCCCCCCTTTTTTGGGCCTCAAATAGGAAAAAAATGTCCTATTTGGGCCCCAAACATAAGTTTTCGTTTGAGAAATGTTGCTAAAAAAATTGAGCACTTTTTCGGCGCCGCCCCCCATCCAAAAGATACATCAGGGGGTTGCCAGAAGGGGGATGTGCCCCCTTCTGTTAGGGGTGTTTGAAGGGGGGCGGAGTCCCCCTCATCGCCAAGAAAATTTTGGACTTGTGAGAGGCTAAAAATGACCCCAGGTCGATCATAATGTAACGTGTAACCAACGCTGAAAAGCCTTTGACTCTATCTCAATCCCTTGAGAAGTTGCAGCACTTTGAAATAAATTTTGATGGAAAAAATCGAGGCAAAATAGTGATTTTTGGCAATTTTGAGATGTCCCCTCGTTGCCATGGTAACAGGAAATTTGAGACTGAGCATGTCGTTACAAAGGCAATGGTCCAGTCAACATTTGTGCCAAGTTTGATTAGTATTGAAGCATTTTTCATAGTTTCATAGCAGTTTGAACTTGTAACAGGAGGCTTTTCAGTGAAAACGGCCATTTTTCACAATATGCTCATGGGGGAAACAAAATAAATAAATACTACTTAGAAATACTTACAAAAAAATCTTATTGATAACATTTGGCCTTATTAACAGCCAAATTAACAAAACACTTACTTAGTGGTAAATGTTATCTAAATGAATCTCAATTTTTACTATTTTTCACTCGTTACCATGGAAACAAGAAATTTCATAAAATATCTAAAGTTCACCAAAGTTCATATTTTAACAATAATATAATTTGAAAGAGTCTAATAACATTTTAACATTGATTCTCACTAAAATAGTTAAGTTAATATCCATATGTAATAATAGGAAGCAGACGGCGGCCATTTTGGACGCCATCTTGGATAAAAATGTTGTGACACCGGTTAGCACAGTGCAACATGCAGTTTCATAAACTACATTTCCTAACGTTTAATTTGATATATAGAAACCCTTGTTTACTAACGTAGACCGGTTAGGTGCACAAAGCCAGGTCAAGTTTGCAGCATTAAAAGGGTTAACAAAATGATAAAGATAATTAAGTATTACTAGCACCATGGATAATTACCATAATTATTTGTCCATTTTCACTAACATTTATTGAGGTCAATAGCACATGTGTACATGACTGTATAATTTTATAAATCATAACACGGGACGTCGGGAGGTGATATTTACATAAATACAGAATGTCATGCCTTAATACTTAACAAATAGTTAACAAAATACCTGTTTCAACGAAGCACACATATAATTGTATTCATCTTCACTTCTTTGTTGTGAAATACGAGTTTATGTTACAAAATTTCTCAATTTTCTTGATCGGCGGACGTTTCGTCATGTACTTCCGGTTTAGTATAATTTATAATCTCAACTCGAGGTCAGATTGATACAGATGTTTTCGGAGGCAAAATTGTTGGTTTGATTTGATTTGATATGCATTATTTGATGATTCGAATTGTATGTTTGTTCTCAGAATGAAATATTATGACATAATTCGTTCATCAGTAGGTGCGGTGTAGCTAGCTGCTATATGATTTTTCCCGCAAACCGGAAGGATATAAAATGTAATATCCGTACTGTAAATTAAACTTTTATCTTAATCAACTAATTTTTGTGGAAAAAAACAACATTTTTTGTTCACTTTCGTTTCTTTGTGCAATTTCATACACAATAAAATGTGCAAGTCATTGTCAAGAACCGAAATATTTTACAATTGTATTTCGAAAATGACACAGTCTTCCTTTCTGATGATATTACGAAATTAATATTGAATGGGGAAATCAACTTCACTGTAGCTCTCAAATTTGTGCTATTCTGATTGACTCTGTTTTGAATTAACATTCACATTCAACAAACTTTTCATCCTTCTTATGCTTTAAAAGAAAAATCTTCATAACAATGTCTGTTGAGACAAAAAATACAAGATACACTGTCTCAATTTATCCCTACAAAGAAAGTCTATATAACTTTGCAATAAAAAAAACCTTTAACTCCCAAAATAGAGACCAATTTTCAGCTTTAGACCATAATTTGAATATACTTTGTAGGAACTTACAAGCTAATGCCTTGTGAGAAATATCTAAGCTCTAGCCCTTTCCATTTTGAAGTATAAGAACTTTTAAGTTTTTTCTTTTAGTTGCCATAGCAACCAGAGTTTAGCATGTAATGGCATTCTTGGAACAATCTTGATAGAGCTTCATACAATGAGTATTCCTGCCAAGTTTCATTAATATTGGCCAAGTGGTATTATAGAAGATGTCGTCTGAATAAAATATGGACGGACACCGGACGACGGACGCCATTTGGTTGGCCATCCTAAAAGCTCACCTGCACTTTGTGCAAGGTGAGCTAAAAATGTTAAAGTGTAGTATTTTGACTTCCATGCAAATACTAATTCTAATAGAGCAAAATAAGTTAAAGAAAGTTAACCTTTATAGCAAATGAGTTTTTTGTAGAAAATGGAACTTGATGCCGACAAAATGTTTTTTGAGAAATAAAATAGATAGCATATATGAGGCATAATATGGGCCTTTAAGAATGTAACAGTACTGAAATAACTAACTTCTCTTAGTATCATTACAACTTTATAATGGATATTTTTGGTTTATAAAGATCTTATTTTATATACAAGCGTTAGTTTGCATTTGATTAAAACTACATAAAAATATAGTTAATTAATCTGCGGGATGATAAATTTGTTTTATTGTTATAAATGAAAAATACCCCGATAATACTGTTATATTCATTCTCGCTTTTCAGGGCAGAACAAAAATAAGTATGTGCTTGCTTATTTTATGTGGAGAGTAAAATATTCTTTACACGCTAGTGATTCTACGTGCACCGTTTTTAAAAAGAATAAAAAAAAACTATCATTTAATTTTGATTTACTCAATAAAAAGAAAATAGGAACAGATTACGATACATTATCAGGCTGAAAATCGCTTTTACGTACGCAGTTATTAAATTGCAATCCATGATGACACATGATAGCCTGCGGAAAGCGGTTTTTATAAATAAAGACACGTGCTATGTTCTCTTGATCGAGACATCACGATAATACCGCTAATAAATAAAAACAAGATTGCATTTGAGAAAAATGCTATGCCACCGTAATAATACAACACTAAATAGTAGTGTAGGAACAGATTTTTTTGTTTCTATACAATTGAAGATTGTCATAATGCATATCTAATTCTTATTATCAGATTAGTGGTTAAATCTATTGTTAACTCAATAAAAGATCAGAGTAGGAATATATCAATGCACTTGAGTCTAGTGAATTTGGTGGTGAAGGTCATATTTCACACAGCCTAAAATTTCATGACTGCATCAAAGGACAACATGTAATACACTTTGTCAAAATCTAGGTCAGCTGATATCAAAGTTCACTTTTAATTTTGACACTAGAGGCAAAATTTGAACAACTTTGGTAGAGTACCTATAGATGATATCATTTAACAAATATTAAAGCTCTAAGCCTTGTACCTTCAGACAATAAGATTTTTTAAATTTTTTACTATATGTATATATTGAAAATCAATGACTCCGGGGCGGGGGCAATTTTGACCCCAGGGCTATTATTTGAACATTCTTGCTAGAGGTTCACTTCACAATGTTTCATGCAAAGTATCTAACCTCTAGCATTTGTCAATTGCTAGAAGAATTTTTTTTTAAAGTTTTTACTATAAGTTTTTACTATGTAAATATGAGGAAAATCAATGACCCCCGGGGCCGGGCCAATTTTGACCCCAGGGCTATAATTTGAACAATCTGGGTAGAGGTCTATCAGACAATGCCTTATGCAAAATATCTAAGCTCTAGGCCTTTTGGGTCTTTACAAGAAGGTATTTTAAATTTTTACTATATGTACATATAGTGAAAATCCATGACCCCCGGGGCAGGGCTGATTTTGACCCCAGGGCTATAATTTGAACAATATTGGTAGAGGTCTACCAGACAATGCCTTATGCAAAATATCTAAGCTCTAGGCCTATGGGTCATTACAAAAAGGTATTTTAAGTTTTTACTATATGTACATATAGTGAAAATCAATGACCCCCGGGGCGGGGCCGATTTTGACCCCAGGGCTATAATTTGAACAATCTTGGTAGAGGTCTACCAGACAATGCCTTATGCAAAATATCTAAGCTCTAGGCCTATGGGTCTTTACAAAAAGGTATTTTAAGTTTTTACTATATGTACATATAGTGAAAATCAATTCCTTTTGGTTGCCATGGCAACCAGATTTCTGCATGGAATTAAATTCTTTGAACAACTTTGGAAGCCCTTCACCCAAGGATCAATCCTGCCAAGTTTGGTTGAAATTGGACTAGTGGTTTTTCACAAGAAGATTTTTTAAGTTCACTATATAATCTATATAACACACACACACACAAACAAACAAACAAACGCACACACACACACACACACACACAGGTGAATCGCTATATGCCACCGCATCGCAGATGCTGCGGTGGCATAAAAACAGACATTCTGCTTGATATGTTTATGTATTTCGGAATGTTAAAACATTCATTGTTAGTTTTACTCAAAATGCTTTGTGTCTAAATGACATGCAAGAAATTGTTGTTTCTTCCTGGCATAGATTTTTTAGTATGGAAATAATGTGCAGCAATTTACAACTTTACATTAGCATGCTAAAATTTTCAGCCTTGTTATATTGAAACAGGACACGCCCGGTGTTTAGTAGATTCCGGCTTCGCCCACATCAAGCGAGTATATAGACGAACAGATGTAGAGACGCTTGAACAGCTTGAAAATGTTGTAAACAAATCATCAAAAACAAATGTTGCTGTCCGTTTTCCACAATGGGCATGGAAAAATTGGAAGTCGTTCTTAGAGGGAAAATTTAAAGCAGTGAAAGGAATAAGGTAGTTTACAGATGCAACATACAGAAACTGCTTTAATAATAATAATAATAATAATAATAAAAATAATAATAATAATGATAATAAAAATAACAAGCAAATTCGTTCAATTTATATCCCCCGCCGAGTACTGGTTATTATTAACACAACAACTGAAGACATAAGGCTTTTTTTATATATTAATCATGGCATAAACAGTAATATTCTTTGAACTTGATAAATATTCAGGGAAATAACAGAGCCATAACTTTGTGTTAAATAGTAAAATCTGGAAATGCCAATGAGATGTATGCATACTACATAACTAATCAAGGGCCATAAATCTGAGTTATAAGTATCTGACTGGAACAAGGCGACTATTCCCTTACGGAGTTCACTTATAAGTCACTTATAGGCTATTTTATATGTAGATTATACTTCACTTAGTCAATTCACCTATAAGTCAAGTATATGTATTTTAAATGCAAATTAGATGTAAGTGCAGTATATGTCTGGCATTTTGACAAATAAGTGAAGTATAAGTTATATGTAAGTCACATATATGTGACATGTAAGTCAAAGATATGCTCAACTTATAAGTAACATATAAGTGACTTATATTTTACATATAAGTGACTCATATGTTACATATAAGTGACTTAATACAAGTCACTTATAAGTAACATATAAGTCACATGTAAGTCGCATATATGTTGCTTGATGTCAAAAAAGCTTGAAATAAAATAAAAGTTTAGTAATTTAATTTCAAAAATGTTTATTAATTTATATTCATAGTCATATAAATGAGCAAAATACAAAATTCAACATACATATCCTTCAGTTCAATCATCTTACATTCACTATAACAAAAAACAATATTCATTTGTAACAGCAAGTTTTTGTTTTTTACTGGTTTTCTTGGAATCAAACACATTTTATTTTATACAATTATTTTGCTGGAAGTCTGTCAGTGAGGAACTGTTCAAATCATAAATTTGTTCAAATGTTTCTGATTATTCAAACTACTATTTCTTTTATTGATGTCTGTTTCTGTGCTCTGATTTTGTTTCCTCGGAGAACTTCATGTGGCTGTGTTCACCTTTAAAGATAAAATTCATAATTAATTTAAAAAAATGTAGAATAAATTCCGACCATTGTATATGCAGTTATATTTCATATTTTGTATATCATCAAACTATATTAGCTATTTATGCTTATGCATATACAAATATACTAAAGTTACACAGTATCTCATTTTAGTGCATAAGTCAACAGTGTTGTTTAAGAATTGCTTAAAGTCTCTATATAAGAATTGATTAATTGCACTATTTGCAACAACATTTATTATGCTCTTTTCTGGGAAAGATTTAGAGCAGTAAGTATAGAGATTAAAAAAATATACCTTTTCAGGCTCAATACTGCATATCATTCTTCACCTGGCATCTCAAAGTAACAATTGGTCCCACTAGCCTGCAATGTATGTAAAATGTAATATCAGATTTCTCCATTGAAAACAACAATAAAATGATAAATGATTATGATGACCCAGTCTTATTCAGCTGCATAAATCTACTGATTGTACTATTTAGTTCTAAAAATTCAATTAATTTAACTATTAAATCTAGATTTAAATCAATTACAAGTATTAGTAAATCTAATGTATGAAGCTTAGAAATAAAAACAGCCTTGATCTCTCAAGTTACAAATTTTAGTTTGCTGCCATCTTACTTTGATTGTTTAATATATAACCTGTATCAATTCTGCATAAATGTAACTCAAAGGTATTTACCTGATTTTGTTGTATATCTTCTTGTCCAAGGTGATTCTTCTTGTCATTATTATTTACCATAACTATACTTAAACATCTTAAACAAAACAATATCTCTAAAATTCCTAAAACATCAAGTAGATTCTCTGTGATTTCCACCAGCTTGCTAACCTAAATGTTTCAGCCTTACAACTGTGTACCTGGGCAGGTCCAATGTTATGGGTAAAAACAGGGTAAATCCAAAAATCAAAGCACTCATCAGTTCTATCTTACAATCATTGAATGTGAAAAAAAAAATCAAATAACTAATAGATATGTAAAGTTTAAAAAATCATTATACATTTTTGAAAAAAAGAAAATGCAATGTCCTTTTTTACAAATTCAGGATAGGAAATGTTATCGTTCCCCAAAATAATCACATGGAACAGTCTGATTTGTAGGAATGACCAGTCAAAAAAATTAGTCATGCACATATGGTGGCAAAGGCAGGTGGCCAGTTTTATCAGACCTCTGATCTAATGTGGGTGTATCAGTGGAAGCAATCTTCAGGGCATATTGGTTCCTTGATTTTATATAGATTAAAAGGGCAATATAAACTGTTTATTTCAAGCACTGTTTTTTTTTATTGTTTAAATATCTAAAATACACTAGGCCTAAATGTCTTAAAAATAACACTTGTACAGTACTGGACACGCGAAACCCGCACAATTCGCGTATTCGCGGCGAACTCTCATGCTTTATAACGCGAGCGAATTCGCGGCAACTTGAGACAATCGCCGCGAATTCAACTCGCGGCGTTTTGCCGTGAACATTTGCCGCGATTCGCGGGGAATAATACATGTTCATTTGTATAATAAATGTAGATCTATTTATAAGTGTAGTCTGTGAACTTGAAACCAGATATACATGTACAAGTAACGAAAATTAAATTTTAGTAATCTACATGAAGTTGTATCAAGAAAATCTTGTTAATTTCTAAAATGCCCTTCTCTATTTATCTTTGATGCCAACAGCAATATAAATAACCACGGCGAAATCAAATAACACCGTTAAAAAAACTTTCCGTGAATGGCGGAATCATGACCTCAATGTATAAATGCGACGCAGTACAAGTATGCGGCTTCCATCTGCAGGTAAATAGTGGTGCATGTACACGTGTAAACTATTTTTAGGGGGGGGGGGGTACATATTGAGTTTAAAGTAGAGATATAAATATAATATATGTGTAAAAAGAGATATTTAGTTACATAAAAAGATACATAATTGATACGACATTAACTTGTTCATTTCTAAAATGTAGTGGATTCCCTGGGACACAATTTCGTCATTCCTTCGGGTGATCATTACTCAATTATTACACGTTTGTAAAAAATAAAACGACACGCAAGGATTTGTCTGCTAATAATTTTCTGAATGGCGGATATTTGCACCCCTGTTTTTAAAATGTTTAAAATAAATTTAATTTGTTAGTTACCGAAAATTATCGCCGATTGTTGAAATTCCATAGCGCTAAAAAGACACAAAAACAACTCGCGCAAAAAAGAAGCATCCATAAATAAAAGGAATATAAAATGTTTTCCATTGTTAAATAATAAATACAAAAATTTACACACGAAAATGACCTCTGACAAAAATGACTGGTCGGCTGCTTCTGAAGAATCTGTGAATCTTTTGATGTTTACACACTGTAGTTGTTGCCGCCGATCATCAAAGAAAATGCCGACACTCGATTTGACTTTCACCTCTTTTTTTTAATATATCAGAAAAAAACTGTCATTTCTTTTTTGTCATGGAATGATTAACAATGTTTAATTATTGCTCAAAGTAAAAAAAAAAATGTTGGGATATTGATTGTGTCAATTATTGACATATTATTAATCGTAAGTGCATTTTGATTTGTGAATTTTTATTTACATTTCTCATCACCTACTCATGCACCTGGCATTTTTACTCGTGAAATTGAAGGTAAAGAATGTCAATTTAAAAGTGATAAAACTTTTTAACAATTTTCAACAATCATAATTAGCGTATTAAAGACGTAAATAATTAGTTACACCTGTGAATCGGTGCTAAATGTCGCTTTGCATTGTTTCTAAAAATAGAATATGTGCGAAAGTAAACAATGGATTTTAATTACATTTGTATTATTATCAAAATAACAATTGGACAATTTGTTATCGTGCGTTCTTTGATGTAGTACCAATTACCTTTTTTAATTTCAATCTCGTTTTATTGTTAACTAATTTTCACCAGCACCTGATTGCTTTTTTTAATATACAAAATGTAAACGCTGTACATGTTCAAATGCTAAATATTTATAAATATAAGCAAGACGTTTACAAGATTTTTTTAAAAGTTTTCAAAATTAAAGATCACGGGAATTAAAGGACCAAGTAGTACTTTCTAATACAAATTATTGCTGAAGATTCGCCGTAAATTACGGCGATACATCGCGGCGATTTTTCGTGACCCGCCACGAAATTCGGCGAACTTGCACGCGGCGATGTTTTACCGCGAAGTGTCCCGTCGCGACATAGACTACACTCGCGGCATAACGCGACTTTTGCGGGTTTCGCGTGTCCAGTACTGTATATTAAAAAAAAATACACCTCTTTTTCTTGTATAGGTACAGAGACATAGAGTTATCTATGTCTCTGATAGGTATATTAGGTCTGTAAGAAGTACAGTAGGTAAAAACATATAGATTTCAATGTCTGTTTCAAGTTAGAAAAAAAACAAGAGTAGAATTATGCCTTGGGTGACTTTTATGTGAAATATTTTCCTTGTGAGAAGAAATGACATGGAATTGCATTTCTGTCCATGGTAGCCTAGAAATCACTGATTGAATGCCATTTCTGTCCCAATTCCGCACAGAATATGTACCAAAATTTTTTACAGGTAATATACTTAATAGATAATCATTTTTCCTATTATCTTATTTAAAAAACCCCAGCTGTGTTCTAAAATTAATAAGCAACATTTAAAAAAAATCTTAATTGTTTGTGATTAAGGTCTAAGATTATAGTATTTTAAATTCTGAGTTTTTTGATACCTATTGTGTTAAAGCAAAGAATTACAAATCAACTTCAATAAATTTTACCAATTTTCTCATGTTTTTGTACTTAGTAATTTTTTCAGCTTTGCTCAGTAATAAATAGTCTCGCAAAAGTTCTAAGTTTTCACTTATATCTAACATAGAAACTGGTTACTTCAAACTTCACCAGTACAAGGCACTTATAGGTGACTTGTATGTGACTTATATGTTGGGTAAAAAATGGCCAAAAGTGACTTATATGTAGCATATACCTATAACTGACTTAGACAGGTTTTTAGGTGATTTATAAGTGACTTATATGTAACTTATAGTTCTCTTATAGGTCAAGTATAAGTTGCATATAAGAAACATATAAGTCACTTAAAGTCATTTTGGTAAGGGTATGCACATCTCCTCTTAAGGCCTCAACAGACGGTAGGATTTAGTTGTACAGCACTAATTAGAGATAAGATGTACAATTTTCAAAGCAATACAACACTTGCATTCAGACGGTAATTCTACACTGTAAGAATCATCTGAGGTTTTCCCTAAAAAGGATCCCTTTACATTGATCCTTTTACATACTTTACTCACTAAATACTTTTTCTCCAATGAGTAATGATGAAACACTCCATTAAAAAAAAAAAAAAAAAAAAAAAAAAAAAAAATATAATATATATATATATATATATATATATATATATATATATATATATAATATATATATATATTTAATGTGAGGCATGACCGAGACTCAAAATCTTGGACCCTCAGATTACCGTACTGTGGCTCTACTGACTAAGCTATCTGGCTGCCTACAAACTACCTCCCTCCCTTAAATTAGAGAACAATTCAATACCGTGACATAATCATTTTTTCGGAATAATTTTGGTATTCGAACATATTTTAACACAACTTTGGGTCTCCTGAAGAGTTTTTCAACATCATTTTTACCCCATCTTACTACTATGTTTACCTTTTAGCCCTAATTGTTCTGGAATTTCATTCATTACACCCATTATCAGGAGAAAATTTGGTTATCTGTTACTTGTCATTGTGGGAGGTCTATAAAAATCGGTACGACAAGATTTTCAAAATAGAACATGTCCTATCCCTTACATCTAGACATAAGGTTTCCGAAATCAAGAAATAGTAGCCTCCACACATTAAGATTTGTCTGTACATCTTAGTTTTAATTGGTGTTGTACTTCAAAATCCTACCGTCTGTTGAGGCCTTTAGTATCCCATAAAGTTTCATTGAATTCCAGCCGGTGGTAGCAGAGAAGTAGCGAGGAAACAAATATTTTTCTATATGGATACTGCATAACTAATCAAGGGCCATAACTCTGAGTTAAAGTGTCTGACCCGAACAAGCCGATGATATGCGCATCTCCTCTTGGTATTGAAGGTTCCCATAAAGTTTTGTTGAATTCCAGCCAGTAGTTGCAGAGAACTACTCCAGAAATGATTTTTACTCCATATGCATATTGCATAACTAATCAAGGGCCATAACTCTGAGTTAAAGTGTCTTTGACGCCGAACAAGCCGACGACATGCGCATCTCCTTTCTTCGTATTGAAGATTCCTATAAAGTTTCGTTGAATTCCAGCCAGTAGTTGCAGAGAAATAGCGCGGAAACGATTTTTACTCCATATGCATACTGCATAACTAATCAAGGGCCATAACTCTGAGTTAAAGTGTCTGACCGGAACAAGCCGATGATATGCGCATCTCCTCTTGGTATTGATGATTCCCATAAAGTTTCGTTGAATTCCAGCCAGTAGTTGCAGAGAATTAGTGCGGAAACGAAATTCGGACGGACGGACGGATGGACGGACGGTCAGATGCACATCTCCTCTTGATATTGATGATTCCCATAAAGTTTCGTTGAATTCCAGCCAGTAGTTGCAGAGAACTACTCCGGAAACGAAATTCGGACGGACGGATGGACGGACGGAAGGACGAACGGACGGCCGGACAACGCCAAAACTATATCCCCCTCCCGATTCCATCGGCGAGGGATAATAATCATCATCATAATCATAATAATAATATCCTTATAATACTAAAATAGTGGTGGTAATGATGTTACGAATAAATAATAGAAATAATTATGATAAGAATAATATAATTAGGATAGAAGTTCTCGTAACTGAAATAAAAAATATGATTTTTAATCAGTAATAACTTTCATAATAAAACTTATTATTTGTGAGCTTAGCAGAAATGAGATGATGAGTTTTAATTTCAGGAAAATATCAGTACTTCCGGTTTACTGCAGACGAACCAGGTATTGTTACCAGTTGCGAATTTCATCTGATGATCAAAATGAGGAAAAGATTTGTATTTTAAAAGCATCAGTCTTCGCGTTTTGAAAAGCGGCTGTAAGACCATTTATAACCATTTCAACCAAGTGGGCTTAGTCAACGGCGGCAAACCTACCTGAACAACTCCGTACCGTCCATACGTCCCGGTATATGCGTCAGACGTGAGTGTATCAAGCAGCGTACAGAGACGAGTTTTGCGGTGTACACATTTGAAGCAAATGTTAAAATAGAGAAATAAAAAATATTGATTGATAAAACTTAATTCTTTTTTTGTTTCAAGAATCTTATATCCGTTTCATGTTTTAACAGACAGCTCCATTAAATTAACATTTCGAAAAATGTTACTCAGAAAAAAATATATTTGGCCATGATAATAACATCATATAAAATGTACCACTACCATACCATTTACTTATTCATTATTTCAAGTTAATAGGGCCTAATATGTTTTTCCCTCGCCAAAAAATAGTATAATCATTTGAACACACCTAATGCAAGAAAAGCGGGAAACGATGACGTGATAAATGGGAAACATTGACGTCAATTTAGCGACGACAACAACAACGTCAAGAAGTTTCAACATGACGTTGTGAAATAAGTCATATTGAAAAAAATAATAATTTCTTTTGCATATGAATTATATCACTAGAAAGCATATTTCATGAGCTTTAATTTGATGTGAAAATCTCAAAATCGATAAAAATGTCATTAAGACCCCAAATCGCATGACTGTGCCCATATATATATATATATATTACATAGTTTGAACTTTATAGCAAGTTAACTATTGGAAGTTTTCCACAATTTAATTTGAAGATTTTGGCCCATCTATCCTTCCATACTTGCATTTTTGGGGATTACCGTGATACCATATTTACCTGAATCAGGGTCAGCTCGGCCCTATTCCAACTCGGCACGGATCAACTCAGCCCATAATTATATATTACTGGTAATGATTACTTTTATTACTTTTTATATGTTTTCATCATAACTTTCATTATTTAAAATTTTCACAGTCAAGGTTATTGAAAAGTTTTATAGATAAGTACCAATTTGTATGTGAATTTGTAGAGATGGTAAGAATTTACGATTTATATGCACGTTTTGCCTACTTCAGATGTTTTTTGTACAATATTGTTCAAACAGCATTGGTTGGTATAGAAAAAACAGTGTTAAATACAATTACATTTATTGTCATTAAAAATCAATTGAAAGATCAATATATTTAACATTTATTGTCTTCTTAACAAAGATAATTTCAAATAATACGTACATGTTTTATTATGTACACTACCAACTTTTTCAATTTCTGTTTGTTAGTGATCATACCTCTGAATACTTTTATAGTAAATTTACTCCTTAATTTTTTTTTATAAACAAAACAATCTATATCCCTAATAGGATTTTTAATAGAGGGCTAAAATCTTAATTTTTTGTTTATATATCAAAAACTCAAAAAATTATTAAAACTAGAAATGTGGTCAATACAAATGGGCCCCCAACGGAATGCCCCACATGCAAGCCAAAATTTCAAAAATGTTTATAAATTTAGTTCCAAAATTTGTTTGCACAAAAATTTTTTTAATTCTAAGGTTCAAGCCCTTAAAAATTTTCAAAATGTTTTTAACCAAACCATATTTATAAATGTTTCAAGGCACTGAAATTAAATTCAGTCTTAAAACCTTTTAAAAAATAGCATATTGCTATTGTACATTCAGGAAAGATAAGTTTGTCTAAAGTCATTGAACCAACGACAAATTCAAACTTAAACTGCTTATTTAATTCCTAAGATGTATCTATATTATTTTCAAAGTAAAAGGGACATAACTCTGCCAAAAAAATCATCGAACCATGACCAAATTCCAACTTTTGACCTGCGCATTTTCTTTGACATATCCATATGTCAATTTTGAGTTGAATATGTAACACTGTTGGGTTGATAATGAACAGAAACTGTAAATTTCATATCATTTCCAAAGTGAAAGCGGCATTACTCTGCCAAAAATCATTGAACCATGACCAGATTCGAACTTGGTCTGCGCATTCCAAAAACATATCCATATGTCAAATTTGAGTTGAATGTGTTGTACCATTGGGGAGATAATAAACCGAAACTTGAAAATTTCATATTATTTTTTTAAAGTGAAAGGGGCATAACTCTGCCAAAAATCATCGAAACCATGACCAAATTTGAAATTGACCTGCGCATTCCTTTGACGTATCAATATGTCAAATTTGAGTTGAATGTTTAATACTGTTGGGGGAGATAATAAACAGAAACTGAAAATTTCATATTATTTTCAAAGTAAAAGGGGCATAACTCTGCCAAAAATCATCGAACCATGGCCAAATTTGAGCTTGACCTGTATTTTTCTCATGACATATCAATATGTCAAGTTTGAGTTGAATGTGTTGTACCGTTGGGGAGATAATGAACGGAAACTGAAAAATTTCATTATTATTTTCAAGTAAAAGGGGGCATAACTCTGCCAAAAATCATCGAACCATGACCAATTTCGAACTTGACCTGTATTTTCTCAATGACATATCCATATGTCAATTTTGAATTGAATGTTTTGAACCGTTTTGGGAGATAATGAACGGAAACTGAAAATTTCATATTATTTTCAATGTAAAAGGGGCATAACTCTGCCAAAAAATCATCGAACCATGACCAATTTCGAACTTGACCTGTATTTTCTCATGACATATCCATATGTCAAATTTGAGTTCAATATGTGCAAGGGTTATTAAGATAATGAACGGAAACTGATGATGACGGAAGGACGGAATGACGGAATGACGGAACAGGGTAACACTATATGCCCTGCCATTATATGGCGGGGGCATAAAAAAGAACTGAAGAGGCGCCGTGATTTCTTACCGATTTTATAAGTTCGCTTTCCAAAGCAACACCTTTTATATTTGGGGCAGTAACAATCTGTATCATATTATTGTTTAAAATGAGTAAATGTGTTGCATAACCCTTAAATCTCAGGGCTCAAGCTAGGTTCAAAATTTAGGGAGAAGTCACTTCTCCCTCCAGCTGCTTTAGGGAGAAGTGGGGAGACTTTAGGGAGAAGTGAGGAGATTCATTTATCGATGTTTGTTGTATCGCAATTATGTTGACTCACTGTACATATCTTATTAAATGAATTGGATTTGTGTTACAACAGAATATTCAATTTTAATTTAAAAGTAGTTTGAAACAAGTAATAAGAATGAGTATAATGTAATGCAACCATTGCATTAAATGAAGATAAAAAAGCCATAGTTGATTCCTATCATGGATCATATCATGGGTGGATTAACAGTTATTCCCTTCTGATTTACTATTAAAAAGCTTGCGCCGGACATTATATTCATATTCACTTATGTTGTAAAGAAAATGAAAGTAGATAACGAAAGAAACGATCTTTAATTTAACTTCATTTGTAATAAATACAGTTTAATACGCCGTCAATTTTATCAAATTTAACTCGTCGACAAAAAAGCTTTCATTTAAAATTACCGTTACTGTTATATGTCGAGCGGTCCTCTTAATTCTGACAATCATTCGATAGTGAAAATTTAATTGACGTTTGATCCGTCCATCATAAATAATTGTTACGGGTAGTTGTATGTTAGCGATTTAATGATTGGTTTAATAATGTCGCCTCGATTAAAACGTGAATTACGATTGGTTTCTCGCACGTATCGGTAATCTCGCCGTGGGCGGAGTCTAATTGTTCCTCGAGTGTCTGTTAATTAGACTTTTATGACATGTTGGTAAACAAACGGATTAATGACATTTCGCGTTGATTGAGATGCATGACAGTCCCTTTTTCCGGCGGCGTGGGTAAACACACACAACATGTTATTCACAGTTATTGTTATTGTTGGTAATTTTCAATAATGGATCAATAAAATCGGGCGACTTCATCTTCGCTTTCATGTAGGATGTCGGCGAAGTCAGACGGACTTCGGCGACTATTTCGCCCGAATCGCCCACTAGCTCGAGCCCTGAATCTTATAAGATAAAATAATATAATATAAAAACTGATTGGAAAAGAATTAAAGACATCACAGATACATTTTATTTGGATTTTAAAGGCGTTTTGAGCTCCACACCCCAAGTGTCTGTGAAAGAAATTAGTGGCGCAGCATTTTGTTTATGAAACATTGTAAAATAACCGCGTTGATTCTCACCATGCATGTATTTTATAAAAGAAAATAATTTCTTAGACGGCATAAAGGGAAATATATAGAACAAGCAATTATCATAGTATTGCAAGCAATCCATAAGTCCCCTACCGGTAAGAGCCCAAGCAGCATTCTGAAGGGCCATTGGCCATTCACTTAGGTTCCTATTTTAAGTAAATTTGTTGAAAAAGTTCTTTAAAAGTGATCACAGGAAACAGTTTTTATGTACAGACAGACGGACTGAAGGACACTCTAAAGTTATTTTTTAAACATCCCTGTTATCAAAATATAACATTTTTAAAATCCTATCATGATTGAAGAAGTTGGAGTAAAAATTACCAATTTCTCAAAAAAAAGTCTAAGTTCAAAAGGGGCATAATTCTGGAAATAGTCTTGCTAGAGTATTGAACACTCACAAATGTTGAGTGATAATAAGAAACATTTATATGAAGTTTGAAGTAGATACATTCAGAAAAAGAAGTTATTAAAAAAAAAACAATGTTTTTTTCATGAAAATTTTAAGTTCAAGGGAGGTAATTCTGATAAATTTTGTGCTAGAGTTGTGAACCTTGTCACATATGATGTGGTTGATGACAAGCAACTTATATTTAAAGTTTGAAGAAAATACCTTAAGAAATAAAGAACTTATAGTGAAAAAACTTAAAAACTAGAATCAGAAATCTTGAAATTCAGTCTATTTGTTGCCATAGCAACCAGAATTTTCAACATAGGAAGATAAGAAAAGGATGTGCATAATTTCCATACTGCCATCTACCCATATGTCAAGTTTAATAAACATATTTTCAGTACTTTTTGTGTTATCACTGGATCCAGGTTATGTGTAAAATTTGCCATATTTTCAATCTATTTGTTGCCATAGCAACCAGAATTTTCAACATAGGAAGAAAAGAAAAAGACGTGCATAATCTCCATACTGCCATCTATCCATATATCAAGTTTCATAAAAATATTTTCAGTACTTTTTGCGTTATCGCGGGATCCAGGTTATGTGTAAAATTTGCCATATTTTCAGTCTATTTGTTGCCATAGCAACCAGAATTTTTAACATAGGAAGAAAAGAAAAAGACGTGCATAATCTCCATACTGCCATATATCCATATACCAAGTTTCATTAAAATATTTTAAGTACTTTTTGCGTTATCGCGGGATCCAGTTTTGTGGACGGACGGACTGACGGACGGACAGACGGACTGACGGACGGAGGGTAAACCTAAAGTCCCCTCCGGTAAACCGGTAGGGGACTAATAAAGCTTTACTGCATACCAAATTAATGAAAGTCTTTCGCAAAACAAAAAAAAACAACAACAAAAAAATGAAGCGGGCACCTGTTTCATGAAATAAATTTCTGAGTATTTTTTTCCCTGCTACCACGATCATTTTAAAACAATCTTCATACCTACGTGTGTGTGTGTTTTTCTTTCTATAAACATCTTAAGAAAGCTTTTTGGAGTAAACTATTCAGAATTATGAACCTGCGTGGATAAGAAATTAAAAAAAAAATAATAAAAAAATAAAGAAATTTACATGGGATGTTGTTTTCGCACATGTATACATGTATAATGTCGAGGCAACGCGTTGGACAATTATTCGTTTTATTATTGATAAAAAATATTTTGAACATAGAAAGTATCGTTTAATAGTTAATCAACCTGATATACATGTATTAGTCTATGTTTCCTGATAGATATTTCATGAACGGGAAGGGCTAGAGACTTGGGGTCGGTCTCATTTGGAATCTTAATACAAACGTAAAATAGTGATAAAAGTTTTTTTAATTGTCTGGCCAATTGTTTTCACAACGGCCCGGGAAATATATCCCTTGCTCGTAGGCTCGAATCTGGAGTTTCTGGCCTTCTCTTAACTTATTGTATATTTTTAAAGGGGGTCATTATTTACATTTTTTTGTTGTTTTTTTGACACATTTAAGATGAACACAGAATTTTTTATCAATCTGGTCATATTTTTTCTTCCCAATTCCGATACTCGTGCCTGTGATTTATATTTGAATATTTTTCGAAAAACGTTAAGTAGATTCTAATATCAAGTATCATAGAACCGTTAAACAGTTAAAATTTCCTTTGGAATGGAAATAATTGTTATTTTTATCAAAAAATGGTAGCTTCTACAGTAAATAACCATTTTATCCTACATTTTTTCTGTACTATATGATGGTTGGCCAAATAAGGCTTATATTCTCGGTAGATGGTACAACCAGCAGGAAAAGCCAGGATACCTTAAATTACAATCAATTACAAGGGGAGACAATTCAACCCTACCTGCCGGTTGATTCAGTGGTAAATCATCTCTTACAGACATGCACATGAGCGTGTAATGAGCTATATCGAAATATGGATACATCTTTAACTTTGTGACTTTCGTCGCGATGTCCATAAATGTCTGTGGATCCATTTTTTAAAGGCAAATTAAGTCACAGAAGGTGATGATGCTGGTGATTCTGGCTTCTTCCAGTGTGCGCACGCGCGAAGGACACTTCCGACTACTTATAAGAACGGCCGCAACTTCTCGGACCTTTCCGTCAAACTTCGGCTTTGTACAAGTGCCAACATTAAAACCACAGACACTTGGGGTGTGGAGCTTAAAACCTTTAAAATCAAAATAAAATGTATATTTGTCAATCCCAGCACATATACTGATCGCGGATAGCTCAGTTGGTTAGACCACTGACTGTCACTCCTGAGGTTCCGGGTTCGATCCTGGGTAACACCCTTGGGATTTTTCAGAGACACTTTCAGTGTTTCCCACCTACCTAGACGTTTACTGGTAAGAAACCCAGGTAATCCTCGCATGTATCAGTGCTATACACTGGGCATGTAAAAGAACCAAGGGATCTATTCAATAAGAGCTAGGGACTGGTTCCCGCGGACTCCCTTGTATCTCATAGCTGTCTCTAGAGTCTGCTGAGGTAAGGACCCTACTGGAAATAAGTGCTTGCACTTTCGTAGGTTATCCTTGCCCGCCGGGTCTAAAGAAAATCAATCAATCAGATCATATATATATATAAAAAAAACTTAATATAAGCCGTTTTGAAAAAAATTCACATTTCAACGTCTATAATAATACACTGATCTACTAGTGTACATATCAAAGGGCATCCAAGCCGGCCGTTCATCATGAACTTTGGTAGGCTTGCTAGAGATAAGAATTTTGAATGCATTTTCAATGGAACGTACAAAACAGTAGTCAAAATGTCAAAATGTTTTATTATTATTATGATTGTAACAAATATACAACAGAATATTAAAATAGCAATAAAAGGGACTAATATAGAAATATCACATGCATTTTTTCACGTCAAATTAAGAAAATGGTTTCTTTTAATATCTGGGAGTTAAGATACAGTAGCTATATTCTAAGTCCCAGATAAATACTGGAAGAAGTACACACAATGGAATGAAAAAATTGTGATGAATTTCAAAAATAATTGTACGTTAAAGCTGGGACATAAGCTTATCTTATGTCCCAGGTTAAAGATCCTGTATGTTTTGATCAAAGTGGTAAACCGCACTAAGTGAAATTATATATATGTACATAATTATGCAAAATAAAACAATTTTCAAACATCGAGAATATGTAAAATATCAGAGACATAGATAACAGAGATAGGCAACTTCATATCACGCGTGCTTGCTAAACTTAAAACTTATAGCAAGTAAAACTTATTAACCAGATGTCAAAATCAGTAAAATAATATATTTTCTGAAAGCTTATGCATTTGTCTATGGCTGCAGGTGAAAATATTTACAGTTCCCATTTAAATAAATGATACATCAAGTTACTAGGTCGTGGCCACGAGATAGCTAAGTCGTGGCCAAGAGATACTATGTCATGGCCACGAGTTACTAAGTCGCGGCCACGAGGTACTATGTCGTTGCCATGAGATACTATGTCGTGGCCACGAGTTACTAAGTCGTGGCCACGAGATAGCTAAGTCGTGGCCACGAGATACTATGTCTAGGCAACGAGTTACTAAGTCGTGGTCAATAGATAGCTAAGTCGTGGTCACGAGATACTATGTCGTGGCTACGAGATAGTTAAGTCGTGGCCACTAGAGAGCTAAGTCGTGGCCACGAGATACTATGTCGTGGCCACGAGTTACTAAGTCGTGGCCACGAGATAGCTAAGTCGTGGCCACGAGATAAATAACCAATCAAAAAACACTATACATATTATGAATATTTTAACCTTAACAACTTACTTTTACATCCAACATTAATTTTTGAAAATACTGAAGATATTCACTTTGAACTTATGTCACGGGGGAGAATCACGCCGTTCGTTACCCAAACAAACAAGATGGCGGATGCAGCAAAAAATTAGGTTTTCCCCTTTTTTTCTCTGAAATTTGTGATGTTCTTGTTTAAATGTATATAATATTATAACCTTCTCCACAATTTTCCTGGCGCAGAGAATTTTATTTTATGATGTTTCGTCCCGTACTTCATCTGAAATGCGCGTCACGAGATTCGAAGCACCGCTTTGATCGTGGTAACGTACGGCTTCTTCTCTAAGATTCAATGTTTCGTTTACAGATATTATATTAACTGTACCCACTGACTTTAAAAAGTTATAGTATGTCATCATCTAAGCATTCATGCCCATTCTGGCTAGAATAACCACTGAAAATATTAATATCGGCGCATTTTCCGGAAATGATAACGTATGGCGCACAAAATATGTATGATAACGTACGGCGCATTTTTTTCTGCCTTCTTGATTTTCTATATAATAGTAAAGTTATGTTTACCAGACATATAAGGATGTGTAGAACCAAATGAAGAAAGTGAAATAAATAATATTAGTGTCCAGCTTTATTTGTCATCCAATGAAAACGCTGTATTTCCTTAAAAATTCTTTGTGTTAATTTCCATAGAAAAACAAAATTCGATAATATATCAAAGTCCGTTCATATATTAACCTTCTTTTTTCATAGTGCTTCATAGAAGCGCGTTCGTAAAAGATGGACAGGTACTTAATTGACACTAAGTATGTTGAATTCATCCGCAGCTGTTCTACGCAGTAAGAAATATTTTCCGATCGCTATCACTCCCGTCGAAGTTTCTTAGAACAGCAAGGATGAAAACTAACATATCCTTCGTAAATACTATTTTAATAGTAGCGTAATAATTTTTACAATCGTTCTTTCATAAAGATAATGACGTCATCTGAGCGCATGAGCAGTCTGGCATTAAAGGTTTCAGATGGGTTTTCGGTATTGATGAAAATATCGAAATCCAAATCCGATTTGAAACTTTATATTTCATTGTCGGTGAAATGTTTACCACTAGAAAATTATAAGAAAATTTCAATGTCACTCTTTTATTGCTAATACCTGCAATACTTTTTTTAAGAAATTGATTTTTTTGTTGAGGCGTTTGTGGGAAAAATCGCCAGAATATGATAGACAAATTCATGAATTGCATGTAATTGTTTTGATCAAATTATTGCGTTCCTTTCATTTATAATAAAAAAGCTGTAGGCTATGTCGTTTTATATCTGACGTCATAGTGGCACAAAATGGTAGCGTTTCAATATTAACCGCCCTCAAATAAACAGGAAATTTCTTATTTACTAAATTTATTGAACTTTTTCGCATACATTATTTACTAAATCATTCAATAAATTCAATATAGAACTTACACATACGCATTATTCTCTGTTATGTATTTTTCTTTCAATGAGCGACCAGATTGAATAAACAGGGGCTGGTCTCATCTGGGTGTAAGCTAGTTGCAATCGCTTTTCGTTTTGTTTATGTTTGATCCTTATCAGGAATTTGTAAGGAACAATTTTAGACTTTTTCTTTGGTAAAGAAAATATATCAAGCCGTCCGTACCTTTATAACATTTTTGCTCCGCTGAATGCGTTTCTTCTTTCTGATAAGGGGATAAGAATCATAAGACCATAATTATCGCACAATACTGGCGAAATTTAATGTGGAGACAACAATACACAAATGTTTCCTGAAGTGGAGGCTTTTCATTCCACTGTGCATTTTATAAAAATATTCTCAAACTATACACGTGTATACCAGTTTTAATTGGTATATTAACAACAATATCTATTATGCCACCAGCTAGAAAGATATTATACCGATGGTGCAGCATTGTTCAATAAATTATTTCTGACCTGACAAACATTTTTTTCAGATATATATCATTCCCTGCGGTCTGGACCGCAGGGTATTGGTACGCGTTTAACTTTTGAGGCATGGAGGAGCACGTGACCTGTTTTCGGTACATGGAGGAGCATGTGATCTGTAAACCGTACATGATTGGTTAATTGACCTTTTCGAAAACCTGGCTAAATACCGTTTGCCGGTACGTTATTGATTTACCTCTAGGGAATTAGTCAGAGTTACACCTAATATTTTCTATTAATTACTCTGTGTATGCCATTGTTACTCAACCAAATAGAAATTAATATTATACCTCATTTGCATATGCCCTTCTATATTTAATATGACGTCATCCGGTCAATAAACCGCATACAGACCGGGGCGGTCCATAATTCTTATTTAGTGTCCAGCTTTATTTGTCATCCAATGAAAACCCTGTATTTCTTAAAAATTGTGAGTGTTAATTTTCATAGAAGAACAGAAGTCGATACTATATCGAATTTCGTTCATAGTCGCCTACTATTTTTCATAGTACTTCATAGAACCGCGTAGTGACGAAATTAAGTGAAAAATAATGAGGCCAAATAAAGCTTGACACTAAGTATGTTAGTATTTATCCGTAGCTGTTCTACAGAAATTAGAAACATTCTCCTGTCGCTATCGCTCCCATCGAAGTTTCTAATTTCTGTAGAACAGCACGGATAAACACTAACATATACATGGACTGGATGACGTCATATTAAATATGAAAGGGCGTATGTAAATGAGGTATATTTTATTTTGTTGTTAAATGATTATTTTTACTGAATTTATTGTTTTGTTTCACATGTTGATCAAAAGTCATGATTTGTCTTTTATTTATTATAAATTTAATTTATACAGTTTGTGAAAATCTTTTAAATTGCCTGTTTAATTTGATTAACTAAAATTGAATAACAAAAGAAGAGTATGATTATTTTTGCTGTATCGCTTGAAAATAATAATAAAAAATCCAACTAGGGTTTGAGACACACACTGAACAAATTAATTAGTATTTGAAAGCAAATAATAGTAAAAATGACAGCAACAAAAGGGATGAAAGGACTTAGATTCGGTATAATATAACAAATAAAACATGGCATGGGTAAAACTCACGGAAACGCCAGTCTGCTATGCAAGAAACTTGTTATTAGTCCCCGGTAGAAACCGGCGACTATATTTGTAACAGTTTAATATTATTTCTTGCATAGCAGACTGGCGTTTCCGTGAGTTTTACCCATGCCGGAAATTTCATCTGGCATGGGGGTGCCAGATGAGTCGCGTGCCAAACAACAACATCATTTTAGCGCACTTTATGAATGAACCGCGCTAAAATGACGTCGTTTTTGAAGGGAAATATGTGCTTAGGATGACGTCACTTCGCCGTTGTTATTTGAGTTGTAAGTTTATACGCTATTGTAAGAAAATAGTTATGGATGAAATGACTTTAATTTCCATGAACATATATCATGTTGAGGTAAATCATTTTAAATATGAAAAAAATATGGCAGAATATGCAAGAAAAAATATCTGACATATGTTTGCGGTTCGGATCCCTCGGGAACCCGCCCATGGGCAGTAACTCGGCAAGCCTCGTTACCGCCCAATGGGCGGGTCCCCTCGGGACGGATATTCCGGTCCGGACCGCAACATATGACAGATATTATTAATCTATGGTAGGAGAAGGCCTTAAAATCTGAATATAAAAGCAAATCCATTACTGAACAATTAAGGACCACAATTATTTTTCATAATCTTGTTATTCAAAATTAAAGTAACGTTGCTAAATGAAATGAAATATACAAATAATGACATCTTTAAAAGCAACATTACAATTTTCATAAAATGAATTAATAACGTATCCCTATGGACCAGTCATTGAATTTAGGGGTACTTTTTTTCTAAGTGTCAAGCGTTGCTATTTTATGATTGATAAATCATGAATGATATTTGAAATGACACATTTAAATTATTTGGTTGTTTATATCTTATGAGACCTATTATATTTCATTATTTTATCTAATTATAAACAGATTCTCCCTGTTCTTTTGTAAGAATCACGTGACAACACGTTGTATGTTAGTGTTATAAAATCTATTAATAGTAACAGATTGCTGATAAGACATACAAGTAACTTATGAATAGTTGGAAAAGGGTATGGCTGCTGATTAGATGCAAATGCATAAATAATAGGGAACGATCTGAGATAAGCATCGTATACGTCACTGATAAGAGACCTGTTCTAAAAATAGCCACATATCGATAACTTTCGGACAAGGAAACTGGTTAATCTACATGTAGATTATACAACATGTAATGGTTACGAATACTTTTATTCACATTTGTCTCAATGAAAATGATGTTCCTGGAGTTAAACTTGCATAAAGCATGATTGAGATGGTTTAAAACCATCAGGAAAATAAAGCTGATATGGTGAAAAAGAAATAACTTTCGGAGCAATACTTTCCCTGCATGTCAATTTGAGAAAAATGCCGGCGCTTGGCATTGTTTTTGTGTCACTGTTTATCAAAATTAGAAATGGTGATATGATATGGAATGATTTTAGGAAACTGGGACTAAAAATGAAAGAGTATCTTTCTGTCCCAGATATACCGTACAAAATTTTGTTTCTATGTAAAATACGTAGATTGGAGAAGTCATGAATATATCCACCAAAGTGCTACGAGTATTAGATTAATGATTTATATCTTAATTCTTTAATAATTTTAGAATAAGCAAAACTCTGCATTTTCCTATTTTACCTAATAAAAAATGCCGATTCTAGTATTTATTTTATCAGAAATAATGTATACGTACATGCATGCTTGCATGTATAAGTAAGTAAGTAAATTCTTTATTATAGTGACATGTGTTATACGTATATACATACACATAAATACACAAAGATGAACACCCGGCCCATAGGACCTATAAGTCACCTTAA
This sequence comes from Ruditapes philippinarum, assembly GCF_026571515.1. Lineage (NCBI taxonomy): Eukaryota > Metazoa > Mollusca > Bivalvia > Venerida > Veneridae > Ruditapes > Ruditapes philippinarum. Next base: position 7,490 of record NW_026863776.1, on the reverse strand, counting down.
CAAAAGATCATATTCTGAGCATGTGTTATAGTTTTTAACATGTTATTAACATAATAGTAAATTCATATCAATACATGTTATGCATTTAGGGACAGTTCAATTTTAATTAATCATGATCTATTATACAATAAATCTCTCCTTAACAGATATGCTTGTACAATAAATTTAATAACTTTATTTTGATGGTTGTATATTTAAACTGAATTGACAATTGAGGTCCGTGATTTAACATACGCTGTTTACGTATAGACAATAAAATATATTTGTTTTTTTATTTTATGTCTCACACAAAATATTTTTTGTTAAAATCATCGCCAATTACTGGTGCATTTTTTAAACTTTGTTTGTAAAGATGTATAAAGAGGCCAGAGCAGATTGTGAGATATGTTTAAATTTAACTTTAAAAACGTACAGCGTGTAGTTGTCCCTTTTCTTTTCACACTAAATTCCATTTCCAACTTGTTTGCATTCTACAATTTCTTAAAATATTGCATGTAAACAAAGTAAATATACGCTGATTAACATCATGTGTAATGTGTACTCCCTAATCCCTTGTCCGAAAGTCAGTACAGGTGATGTAGTGGTGATTAGGTAAAATCTATTTTTAGAACAGTGTTACCTTCAGATCGAAGGCTATTACATGGAGTTGAATAGATGTATATCTGTGATAATTACAAAGTTATCTTTCATTAATCAGTTTCATATTTTATATCATTAGAAAGGTCTGTATACTCATAATTTACACATTAAAGAATAAGTTTTCAAAACCTTTCATTTTTTCTTGGTAAAGGGTTAAACTTGGCCCTTTCTGTCAACGTTCAATAGTTTAGTTTAGGTTGAACATCACAAAATAGATTTATGCTAAAGAGGCACATTTATTGAAATAAATAGTGGTAATCGTCGTCTTCGTTATATTCCGTCGATTTCCGTCGCGCAGGTTACCAAAACGGTATGACGGTAGGGATCCGGAATCGTATTAGATACATAATAAAGAAAACTAATAAAATATCTTTTTGTTAATATTTTATCGAACGGAAAGGCAATTAAACGTTTACTATATCGTATGTAACGACAGGAATATTGATTTCAACTAAATAATTTATTTTTTCGATAGCGCATAAAATATTTTTTATGCTGATATCACTTTTACGGTAGAATTGCATTGTTTCATGCAACAATTAAAACATATATATTTTCAAATATTCGATGACCGTTACTTATTTGGCGGTAATTATCGAATTCTGAAGTATACAAAACGGATTTCGATGTCTGGTATAACGGTTTATTACCCTTCCAGATTTTTTCCGCCTTTTTGATTGGATATTGATCACCCGAAAGAAATTGATATAACCGAGCCAGACGGGTAATATACACACTAAATTTCCCCGTTTGGTACCCAACGTTGTAAACAACATGCGCTGAGGTGATGCGCGTACGGTTCGATTTTACGCGGTGTACATTCCGATTTAAAAGCACTTTTTAACTGTCAAATGATAAATATTTACCAAAGTAGAGTAATGATACATATTACCATCAGTATAAAAAACAAATATGACATTGTGAAAGCTTGATATTAATTACAAAAAAGTGCGTTCAATAGACTACTCCTTTTCTCTTGTTTACATTCGTTAAGTACGGGGAAAATACGTCATGTATTTATGTGACGTCATGTTGTGACGAAGAGGTACCCTAAAGGGAATCTTATTTCGACGTTTCATTTGAAACAGCAATGATTTTTTAAAAAATCGTCTAAACTCGGCAGGGGAAGGGTAATAAAATTATTATTTTGGTTTTGGAGTGATATATGTGGATATATTACCTGCCAAGATAAAATATCACCCTCGCCTAACGGCTCGGGTGATATAAAATCTTAACAGGTAATATATCCACATATATCACTCCAAAACCAAAATAACATATAATATGTATAAGGTAGAATTACAAGAATTTATTACATGCTTTTCGGTGGTTTATAGAAATATATCAGTGATATAAAAATGGTAATTTCACTGTTTGAAACAGTGAAATTACCACTTTGATAATTTCACTGTTTTGAATTTAAACCCCTTACGTTGTTTCAGTGAAATACCAGCGTGCACAGAACTAGGTACCAACTTAATGACGTGACGTCGTAAATGACGTCACGTTGTATTATTATTTGGCGCGCTTTTCATTCAGTATTAGGTTTAATGTCTTTTTAAAACGTTTCTTCGCATATAATAAAAAGAAAATTTGTTTAGTTTAGTGTAAGATCGAAATATATTTCACCTTGTGAACACCAAAAGTTCATATTTCACTCGTGGCTGCGCCACTCGAGAAATATACCTTTTTGTGCTCACTCGGTGAAATATATTCAGATCTTACACTGAACTAAACAAATATCTGCTTTATCACTCGCCTTTCAAAATTAATCAATATGATAAAATAAAAAAAAATGCTAGAAATGAAACCTGTAGGACATCGAGCAATATTAATTGATTTAATATCGAAATCTTTACTATCAATAAAATCTTTAGCATTAATCATAAGTTACGTTACGAAACACCTCCCAAAAATTAATGAGTCTCAGGTCAATATTGCCAGAAAATACTTGCTTATTTGATTATGGAACGCCATAGCTGCCTCATGTTGTTACATTTCGTTTTATTTTTCCCTAAAAGCATCTTATTATGTATAATAGAAGTGTTGGCTTGCCAACGTTTTATGAGAACCTGTCTTAACGAAGTCTCGTTAGGTCAAATATTCATTTTCTCTTGCCAAAACGTAGTGCTGTCTTATTATTTGAAAACGTCATGTTATCATGTGCAAATCCGATGTTAACATGCCGAATGGAAGTCTTACTATGTCTAACATGCACGCCATCTTTTCGAATTAAGATTTCAATATGTCTGGACACAGACTTGTTTAAATGTTGTGTTGAATTGTCTTGAAATTGTCTTATCATGTGGAGCAGTAGTGTTATCTTGTCGAAAGTTGGTGTCATCTTGTCCAAATAAGATCCTGTTATGGTATGGCACTATTGTATTATGTTATACTGTCGTTTTGTCTTGTCCAAATGTGGTATTGACTTGTTTAAACACCGTCACATTTTGTCAGACTACCATGTCATCGTGTTCAAATTCGGTGTTATCTTGCTAAGAAAATGTCTCTTATGTCAAAATAGCACGCTGTCTTGTCCAACTGTGGTGGTAATTTGTCTAGAAATTGTCTTATTATGTGAAACAGCAGTGTTATCTTGTTGGAACTTGGTGTCAACTTGTCAAACTCATGTCTTATTATGTCGGCTAGTAGTGATATCTTGTTCAACCGTTATATTGACCTGGCTGAGTGCTGTCCTGTTTTGTCAAACTGTTATGTTGCTTTGTATGAGGTGGTGTTATTCTGTCTTATTGTGCCAGAACATCATGCTTACTTGTCTAAAACTGTTGTAATCATGTCTATAAAATACTTATTATGTGAAATATTTGTGTTGACTTGCCAATAATTTGTTTGTTTGTGTAAAAGTTATTTTTTTATGTCAAACAGTATTGTTGACTTGTCGAAAGATGGTATTGACATGTCTAAGCACTTCCTTATTATCTCAGATCGCCATGCTATTTTATCCAAACTTTATGTTAACCGGCCTAAACACCGTTTTATTATGTGAAATAATGATGGTATCTTTACAAATTATGGTTATGCACTGTTAAAACGCTATTTTAATTTGTTAAACTGTCATGCAATTGTGTCCAAATGCAGATTCAACTTGTCTATATTCGTCTTATTATGTCAAATAGTCATATCATCTTGTCGAAACGTGGTGATGACTTTTCTAAAATTACTAACTTTTTGTCAAAGTGTCATTTTATTTTGTCAAGGTTCAGTGTTAATTTTACTAAACATCGTCCTTTTATGGCGAAGTATCATTTTTCCTTTTCAAATGTGGTGTTGTTGAAACACAGTATCATTATGTAGTACAGTGGCGTTAACTTGCCAGTATATGACGTCAACGTGTCTACACGCCGTCTCATTATGTCAGATAATCGTGTTATCATGTCCAGATGTGATGTTGTCAAAATTTAGTATCACGTGACCAGAGCCCGCGCTGAGCGTGAAAAGATAGAGCAAAAAAGGTAACGGGACAGTTTAGCAAAATCAGACAGCGCTTTCTCAAGACGGAACTAAATTTGAACAAATTATCACAATTATTAGACATAATAAGACTGTTTCTGTGCTTTACAAGAAAAACATCAAGTTTCGAAAATATAACAATTCTGTTTTACATTATAAGAAAGAGTTTAGACAAGTCATTACCACATTCGGCAAGATACCGCAATTTTTTGACTTTATAAGACTGAGTTTTAACCAGTCAAAACCGCTTTTTGACAAAATAGCATACAGTATATCATAATAAGGCATGATTTAGCCCAGTCAACACCCCATTTCGGCAAGATAATTCGAATATTTGATAATTATAAAAAGACAACTCAGTATTGTACGTTGGCAAATTAACACAGTTGTTTGACACAATAAGACAATGTTAAGGCATTTAAACACCGTATTTTGAGGAAATTCCATGGCAGTTTGATAAAATAAAGCTGTGCTTTTACAAGTCAACACCAAGTTACGACAAGAGAACATTACTGTTTCAAGTTGACAAAACAGCTCCACAATTTGACCAAATATCGCGACTAGTTGACATAATATGACACATTTCAGACAAGCCAAAACGACATTTTGACATGATAACACTACTGTTTGAAAAAATAAACAATGTTAACTCAAGTCAACATCACATTTTAAAGAGATAAGACTACTGTTACGCATAATAATGCAATGTTTAGACAAGTCGTCACATTACAATGGCATTACAACGCTTATATTTGACATAATAACACGCTTTCTGGGCAAGATCAAAAGAAATGTAATACCATGAGGCAGCTATGGCGTTCCATATTTAATAATCATAGCAGTTCCTTGACAATATTGCTAAGCAAGTTTGCTCCATATATAATGTTTTATTGTGAATAAACAGTTACTCAACATATTGTTCCTCTTTTCTTTATACTTAAACCATTAATTAAACTGATATTTTCTTATATCTATGATAATACAATCATTTTCTATCCGGCGACTTGATGCTTTAATAGCATCAAACTCTCTACTTGTACTATTAGTGTAAGTTTATTTGAGATTGTTGAGCGAGAGTATTAATAAATATACAGTAAAAACCCTCAATTAAGACCACCGTCAGGACTGGACCAAAGTGGTCTTAATTGCGGGGTGGTCTTAATTGTGGAATTTCTTATCATTGCTAACATACTTTATGACCATGGTCTATTTTAGTCATTTTGTATGAACAACTAAATATGTATCTTAATCTGCAAATACAATATAAAAGTATGTTATAATGTTACATCTAATGGGAAGAAAACATATTTCTGAAGAAATTTAATATTAAATTCTCGTTGTTCTGATTTCAATATTAATTATTATATGATGTATATTTTTCACATATCATATATGACATTATTCTTTCACAAAATAAATGTGCTAAAATCAACATTACACCACTCTAAAATATACTTTCTCACCTTATCTCATTTAATATCCCTTAAATAACAGTTTTTGACACCTTGTGTAATCAAGTGTCATGCCTAAGAGCAATCAAGCATATAATAACAACATAACAACAAATTGAAGATCTAGGAAGGTGTTGATTTTAATATCAGTGGTCTCATGATTTTAATATCAGTGGTCTCAATAGTGAGGTCAAATAAAGAACATAACAAAGAATTGGGACTGAATTTGGTGGTCTTAAAAGTGGATAAGCGAGGTGGTCTTAATTCTGAATCATGTAACCATTGACATAAAGAACAGAAAATTCCGTTCTTTTAAAAACTGGTCTTAATAGCGGGGTGGTCTTAATTCCGGGGTGGTCTTAAGTAGGGTTTCTACTGTATTTAAGTTTAAACTTGGCAAGTTTGTTAGTATAGCAAGTATAATGTAATCGTACATAGAGGATATTGAATGAGTGTAAGTTCAATACTGAATTTATTGCACGAGTTGAATAAAATTATATTATGCGAGCCTCTGGCGAGCATAATATTATTTTATCCAACGAGTGCAATAAATTCAGTAATGAACTTACACGAATTTAATATTCTATTTATCACATACCCAAAATAAAGACCGTTTAAAGTGAAATAAGAGTCATTTTTCATTGACGCGCCTATAGTATAACGCTAACATTTAGCGCGTCTTTACACTATGTTTGTATAACGCTAATGACGTCACGTCAAAATATATGCACGGCCGTGCAATACCATATTTACGGAGTCGCAAAATCGGCACGGGTGTGTGATAAATGTATATACGAGGGATGATCAAAAATTAACCGGACTTTGTATATGATTCATTAACGTTTTAATGCATTTCATAATTAAAAATCACAACATAAGGCGGAATCTATCCGCTACATGATACAAAAATAATTAATATAAAACATTAACATTTCACAAAGTTATGCTGTCTCTAGCATGAAGAGTGATCCGGCGCACCGGATATTACAATAGTTTGACGTTAACGACGTCATAAGTCTTCTCAACTGGGTCAGGCGGTAGAGAGCTCGTGTAACGACGTGAATTTCTGTCCTTTCGACTGTTATTTAATTTCTGGAAAAATTGCGAAGTCGAAAGGAGCGAGATCTGGCGAGTAAGGTGGGTGGGCAACTCTACCGAAACCTAACACGGCTGTATGGGAGGATGCGATATCCATATGTAGGATGAAATGTTCGAGTGGCACACCGGGTCGCTTCTTCTCAAGAGCATATACGATATCACGTCTGAGCACCTGCAGAATGATAGATTCATTTTTTATTCATTAAGTAAAGTGCATTTTACATCAGCCGTGATTTGTGATTTATTGTATACGACTGTCTATGTATTTTAAATATTCTATTAATCAGTTTACTCTTCTTCGGAATATAAAATTATATAAGGAAGATTTACGCATTTTGTTAGACATGATTTATTTACATTAAATTTAATTAAATAATAAAATACCCTGCATTTATCATTGATGTAATGTAATGTAATTATAATTCGATAAATTAACAAACCTTGCAAAAATATTTGGCGTTAACAGTGGTATTCTTCGAGACGGCGTGTTGTAGGATCATTCCGTGCATATCTGCAAACATGATAAACATGTATTTCCCGCCGCTTTTTGACACGGGGGCCTTCTTTGGTGGTGGTGAAGTACTCCTTTTCCAATCAGCTGACTGCGACTTGGTTTCCGGATCATAAAACCACAGCATGGTTTCGTCTGTTGTAATTATGCGACCTAGAAAATCATCACCCTCTCGATTTACCCGGCGCAGAAACTCCCGGGAATCTTGCACACGGCGAGCCTTCTCGTGGTCTTGAGAAGTCTCGGGACCCAGAGGCGTGTACCTGCAAAAAATTATGATTGTTTTTATAATTTACGTTTTGCGAATAATATGTATCATA
>NW_026863775.1:0-129777 GCF_026571515.1 Ruditapes philippinarum | reverse complement strand
GATTATGATGATAATTACGATGATATTTTAAAACAACACACCAAAAGCATCAAATACAAAAACAGAAAAACTATAGATCTAACAATTCTTATTATTCAAATTGGCGATACTTGATTTTTAAGATGTTATCATGTATATTAGATAAACATGTATAAATCATGAACACACCAGTTTATTTTTCTTTGCTCGTGTTTGGGAAAGAAAGTATTCATAGCCTAAGAAAATAGTCTCTTTATTCCGATATTTTATACCATTATAAATTCACATGTTATTGGTCCAATCAAACATAAAATAGTACACTTTTCTGGAAAATGCAATGTCAGACACTGAATGTGAACACTCAATCTCAATGAAGGCCCATTTAACTATCTATATGTTCCTCGATCAGAGTGAGAATCATAAATAAAATCTGTATCTAACGGTGATACTTTATAATACCAATAATATTAATACTCTAATAGTGATATTTGCTTCAACAGTAAAAATTAATGTTAAATTTGTATCTAAAAGTATTATTCACCAAACACTGTCTTATCTAACAGCGATACTCACAGAGAAGTTATATAGAACAATGTAATTCGTCTAAAAGACAAATAAATCATGACACTGTTTCTGTTGTTTTCGGAATTAAGTACAATCAAATGTATTTTCGGACAGAATTTCAAACTAGCTTTTCGAAAATCAGACAATACCATTATTTTTTTTTAATACTTGACAAGCTGAATCAACTGTTTAAATGAGTATTATCATTTAACATTGTTTTTTGAAATCCTCTTATTAATAGTGTCATTGCCATCTATGCATTTTGTAAAATTGATATTTCATAAGTTCTTAAGATGATAAAAATGTTAGCAAGTTTACAGGCAAAATGTTCAGATTTCTCGCCCACTTATTTCTTAATACATTTTCCGGCCAAAGGCCGTCTAAAATCATGTTGACTTCCTGAAAAAATACAAGGAAGAAATGAATATAAGAAGAATGTTCATTAATTGCTTTGTTTACAATAACAAACTGAAATCTGGGAATCTCATTGGCCATTGTAAAATAAAATGTAAAGGATAGTTCTCAGCATTCTTAAAATGAGTATTAAGAACAGTTCTAAAATAAAATGTAAATAATAGATCTTGCCATTATAAAATAAAATGTAAAGGATAGTTATAAAATAAAATGTATAGGAGAGATCTTCAACTTTCTAGTTAAATTGCTCAGATATTCAAGTTCTGTTTCAATATATATCCTCACACAAATCATTTTGCACTGCGTTTAGATCTCCTTACATTTTCTAGCGAACAGTTTATTTTACAAAACTTATTGAGTTATAAATTGTGTCCCAAATAACGAGACCACCAATTAAATTCAAGATAAAACGTTTGTTGATGTTATATAGCCATTATCATTTTTGTTCTATTTGCAATATGTCATATGTGATTCTTTCAATAATACTTTCAATATTGTATGTGATTACAAAAATGTAATAACAAGTAAGAGGAACACCTAAATCAGTACTGTAAAAAAGAAGTTGTCCAACTTTGAAGAGACATCAATATAAATATGCTTATCATTTAATGTTTACAAAATGTTGTTGCTGCTTTTTTAACCAGAACAAATATTATGTCATTGTTATGCAAGCATTCCTGACATAACATTTTTTATATGTATCGAACACGTAGAAATATGATATGTAAGTTAATCAGTTTTACTTTAGCCGTGTACTTTTTTAAGAGACTTCTTATAAGAACAATTACTATGTGACCAACACGATGTCAAACATGTGCGACTTTGACGATTTTTAACATTGTGTCGTTAGATGTTATCAAATGTCGTTAATAGTTGATTTAGCTATTTCCAATCTACTGGATACCTACTCCATCAAATTTGTTCGAAAGGACATACAAATAGTGGTAAACGTAACGTAGATAGTCATTATGGGGAGACTGGTTCATAGTTTTTATAACAATGCTAATAGGTTTTCGATTCCTAGCCATACCAAATAACCTCAAATAATAACCTACGCTACACAGCGAAAGCAAATGGAATAGTTCCTGTCACGCCATGGTATTTCTTAAACTATTTCTTCAATTTGTATCTTCAGTATTTTATCTCTAAATTTACAGTGATAAATTCGTTCCTGTAAACAAGATTATTTTAAAGTATGTGTGGTTCTTGTTATATGACATCATTTTGGAAATATGCTCAAAAAGAATAGGACGGTAAGTAGGAAACAGCAATTTGACGGAATTTACGGAGTGAAAAAAGAATTAAATTTTACAAAATTTTCTACCGACTGCATATCAACAGTTTTTCAAGCCAACGGTTAGTTGATATATAACTACAAGCTTTTATGCAATAAAGAAACTTTTTTATATAATATCAAAAATATTTATAAAAATCTTACACATGATAAGATATTTTAAAGCTCTATTTGCGGCGATAGAATTAACAAAAATGTCACCTATCTATTACCTTTCTAAATGAGATATATTGTGTTATTATTCATTCATTGTTGTGTATAACACTGAATTCCTTTGGACGAGTACACAGCTTTTAAAACTATATTAGACAATACGCTAGCCGAGTCTGATATACGTTTTGCAGTTATGTACTAGTCCAATAGAACCAGTATTGTTCTAAACAATGTAGTATCAAGTCTTATCACCCTTCTTTTATAGCATAAGTTATTAAATTCACACAATTTAACATAATGTTTATATCTATGGTTTTGAATATTTATATTACACTTTCTGTAATAAGACAATTTCTGTAATATTAACAATGACTAGTCGTTTGTAAACTGCTTACCTCAAAACATATACATGTATACACATTATGTTTGTATTTGTCTTAAATCATCTTGTGGATTTTCTCGGTTTATATCTATTAATTGTAAAGTGCAAGGATTTCTGGCAAGATATCTCTGAGACACAAGTAGGCGTAAAAGACTTACAGGCAATATGTCCCGAAAGACAAATGTCGCTGTATTTAATCAGCATCATCATCTGTTTCACTTCCTATGTATCCTGTAATGTATTATTGATTGTCAAATAATACGATAACATGACAAATGCAAAGAAAAACATAATTAAATTACATTTAGTTAGATTCAAACTTGTACAAATAAAAAAGAAAGAGACGGAAATAAAAGACGTTTTTGGTGGCAGTACAACAATTATCTCAAAATAGATATGGATAACATGCTGTTCCATTTTATCAAAGCATAAATGCGCTGATGTCTTGCATTATGTCATGTCATGCCAATCTGATTGACCCGTTCGTATAGAAAATAGACGATTGGCTAGTTCATATTGATTGCATACTAGTCGAATAACCTCTTACCATAGGGCTGAAACAGGCTTGCTATTATGCAATTTTTTGGTATTTTAAATTGATAACGGATTATTCAGTTTCAGGTTTCATTTTAATGCATTTAATTTGACTGTCAGAAGATTCAGGCAAGAGTATCTACTGTTTACATGGGTGCTAGAAAACCCTGTCTTAAATAATCCCTCATGTAAGACGCGTCGCGTGTTTTAAATGACGTCATTCCCACGCGCCTTTAATAAATAAATTGCGTTTTCAGGATTTGAATTAAGGTGTAAATTCATACGCTTCGATAAAAAGGTGCTGAATGAAAAATATAGTTTTTGTTATTGTTTTTCGTCATATCATGAATTTGTGAAAAGAAAGAAAAAAATCATGCACCGACTGTCGTCAAAGACATGAATATATAGCTCTCGGGTAACTGTTTAGCGGACACTCGTCAAAGCCTCGTTAACACCGTTAACCTCGAGCTAGATATTCCGGTCTGAACCGGCACCCGGTGTAAGATCATAATGATATTAAGATGTTATAGTGTTCATTAGACAAACATACATAAATCACGTGCATAAGCTAATATCATACTGACTTTTGTCTGTATAAATAACAATATCTCTATTTTAAGGGAAGCGAGTACATCACAAGAAATATCAATACATTAATTTATATCCCATAAGGGTTTTTTTCTGCCATCCTTATAACATTACAAATTGTTATGTTTTGAGTAGTTTATTTGTATGTCCGCAAATAAGTCAAACAAACAGTCATAAATGTTGTTTTAGAGTGATGGAGAACAAGCCATTGGAAGTACTTTTAAAGTAGTAATTTTAGTTGATTACATTTTTTATGATGATTCTTCATTTATTCTCAAGCAGAAAAGCAGAAAATAAACCAGATAAAACAAATAACTAGGGTATTGCTGTTGTCTGAAAGGAAAGTTATAAATCTACTTCACTCTTAAATTTGTTTGGAACCTCATTTAATGATGTTAAAAATACCCTGCTTGTTTCAATTTACCATGTGCTTTAATTGTATATAGCACAAGATCTTTTTCGTGCATATCATTGAACATTTAAGTTGAAATAACTCAGAGTTGATTTCATTTTTGAAAACATTTATTAGTCACGTTTAAACACACATGGTACCTTTCATTTATCCTGCAGCTTCACAGTTTAGCAACACTAAAAACCAGCTATGTTATTCATACGCCCAGGTTATAAAAGGCATGATAATTGTCAATACTAATTGTTATTTGTCAATGCGCAATTGACTATAACTAATTTATTGCCTATAACCTTAATTGTTGCAGCGTGAGTTAAGCCAAGATACTATATTTTGTCAGTGTATCCCTCCTGTTTTGATCACTTATGCAAAATATGATCGAGAAAATGAATTGATTGAGTTATGCACAGGATTGGTTTGATTCTTTCATTGATATACACTTGCTGATATCGTCGTATCTGGTAGTGATGATTATTTAAAGATGTTCAACTGAGTAAAACGCAACATTTAATTTTTTTCATGTATCAAAACTGAAAAAATAAAATAAATAAAAAACGAAATCATAAGTACTAATCTGAATTACGATCTTTTTGTGCAAGTATTTGGCGTATTCGAGTGTTAAACATTGCAATGCTTTCCATCTTTTAAATTATTTTGCACATAAAGTTATAACCCGGGAAAATAGATTTTGATTTGGAAATTGGAGTGAGCAAATGATGAGTTTTGTGCACACATGTTATTGTTCCAAACCTTAAACAAATGGTACAAAAAATCTTGAAAATATCTTAAATCGCTTTATTAGAAAAAAAGATCCTCAGTCGAGTCCCTTTATGATAGTTGTCTATAAGTGATATTATTTAAGATATGTTTTAACAGCAAAAAACTATTAAAGGTCTGTTTCTAAAAGTGGTACTACCTTAAACAGTAATTTCTTTTGTTACTTCTGTATCTTAAAATTAAATATACGAAACATATATTATATATTGTATGATATAACAGTGATACTCATTAGAAATCTATATCTAGCAGTGAAACACACTTGAAATAGGAATGTATCTTGGGGTGGGACAGTTTTGTAATATGTAATGCAGTTTTTATATGTTAACATTTGTAATTAACAATGGTTGCTCAGTCGCCATTAAAATAGCCATTTATTAAAATATACAACTAATTTATCTCAGTTTGACAGGTAACAATTATCGAAATGTCACTTTAAAATATGTATCTCAAAGTCAAAAAACCATGACACTGTTCCTATTGTCTTCATAATTATGGCCTAGTAATTACCCCCTCGCGTATTTTAGTATAAATTCTTAACAGTGAAATACACTATAAAAAGTTAAAGAAACTTTGTGAAGAATATATTTGATAAAAGTGCATTTTCTAATTCATTTGGGTATATTCTTTATTCAGTTATTAACGACTCATTTATAAGTATTTACTCACTCGGTGACCACCACGATGTCAAACATGTAAGAACATTTACAGATAGCAAGACGATGTGCAACGTCGTGTCGTTAGATGTGATTAAATGTCGTTAGAAATTGATTTAACAATTTCCAATCCCCTGCAAACCAACCCGATCAAGCGATCAAATTTGCATGAGATAACACACAAATAGCAGTAAACAAAATGCAGACAGACATTATTGAGAAAACAGTTCATTGTGTTTATAACAATACTAATAGGTTTACGATTCCTAGCCAAACAAAATAACCTCAAATAATAACCTACGCTACATAATTAAAACAAATGGAATAGCTTCTGTCACGCTACGGTATTTCTCAAAAAAATTTATTGAACTTGTATCTTCTGTATTTTATCTCTAAATTTACAGTGATGAATAGATTCCCGTAAATATATCTGTTTAAAAGTGTATGTGTGAAACTCCGATAATCATTCTGAAAATATGTTCAAAAAGAATAAGAAAGAAAGTAGGAAACAGCAATTTGACGGAATTTACGGTGTAAATAAAGAATTTACAAAACTTTCTACTGGCTGTATATCAACAGTTTTTCAAACCAAAGGTTAGTTGATATTTAATTTCAAATGTGTATGCATTTTTTTTCTAAAAGCTTTTTTGTCTAATATGTATATTAATTAACTATTTAATAAGTTTCAATATAAAAGTTAATTTGAAAGTTGTCACGTTAATAAAACACGAGCCGCTTAGCCATATAACCTGTCAAACAAATATTAAAAATACTATAAATTTAACACATTTTAACATTACGACATTGATATAATTTCGAAAAAGAAATGTTACTGACCGTTTTCTGTCATATTAACAATGTCCAGTTGTATGTAAACTGTTTTATAACTTAAGATATAAACGTTTGATATATCTATCTTTAAAATCATCTTGTAAAAGTTTCTCGATTATATATTTGATTGTGAAATATAAGAATTACTGATAAATATCTCCCCAAGACACAAGTCGGTGCAAAAAATTTACAGACAATATGTCCCAGAAGACAAATGTCGCTACATTTAATCAGCCACAATATCCGTTTCACATTCCATGTATCCAGTATTGGTTTAATAATTGTCAAATAAAACAATAACATGAGTAAAAGTAATATAAAAACTATTATAAATAACAATCAGTTTTAAGTTGAAGATGAAAATAAATTGTTGTTTCATCAAGACAATACAGAAGAGACGAAAATAAAAACGTTTCTGATGGCAGGAACAATTGTCCCATTATAAATAGAGACTGCTTATTGTCACATTTGATAAAAGCATAGATGCGCTGATGTCTTGCAGTTTGTCATGTCATGCCTATCTTTATTGAATCACGTTTAAACGGAAAATAAACTAGAGGCTAGTTCATATTGATCGGTTACCAACTGAATGACCTCTAACCACACGGCTGAAATGTAATCAGAAATGAGGCTTGTAATAATACAATTCTTTTGGTAGTTTAAATGCATAAACAAATATTTCAAGTTTCAGATTTCATTGTTGATGTATTTTATTTGATTTTGAGAAGTTAATTGGTAAAACTGATCAGGGCCATATTTGTGTAACAAGAGATAATATTAAAGATTTAATTAAACGTTTAGTTTAAGTATTGATTTTGAAGTCTAAAACCACAAAAGTCAGTTGGTAACAAGATTCGAATCTGATGCAGATATTCAAAAAACATTTTTTGTCGTAAAAATGCAGAGTTTCATAGATCTTGCACATTCTGTCTATGTTTTTTTAAATGGCACTATTGGACCAAGAGAATTAAAATTAAAATAATCATATATAAAACATATTCAAATCATGTGCATAGGCTAATAGCAAGCTAACATTGTATATTTTAAAAGGACTCTACTGAGGATTTTTGACTTAGCGGGACTGGAAATAATTTTTAAAGATTAATGTTGAATTAATGTTGATTTGATAAAGCTCAAGATCAATTACTTGTGTGCCAAATTGCTGACCATTCGCTCGTTTTACCAGCATAATAATTCAAGTTGTTAAAATTGAACAAAAATGGAAAAGCGTTGCATTTCGCTCAAATTAAGCTCAAAATAGCCCAATACTAAGATTTTCAATTTATTTCTTTGTATATTTCTTTTTTTATCATTTGGATATCTTTTTCTGTTTCAAGTGCCCGGCTGATCTATGTAAGCAATTCATTTTTTTAGGCTTTTGGACCTCAGTGGAGTTTCTTTATTAGTAATGGCATAATTTCATGTTTGGGAAAGTGAGTACATAATTAACAGACTATAAATTCCGGATAATAATTTATGTCTCATTATTTCCTTTCTACCATTCTGATACCATTATAAATTATCAAGCTTCTGGTAGTTTATGTGTCTGTCTGCAAAAAAAGTCAAACAAATAGTCATAGCTGTTGTAGTAGAGTGATGAAGAACAGCTCAGTAAAAGTCTTTGCAAATTAGTATGATCAGTTGATTTCCCATTGTATGATGATTTTGTGTTCTGAGAAGAAATAAATAGATTACAGATAGTATCGGTTGTCTGAATGCAAAAGAATAAATCTACACTTAATTTATGAGGACCTTCATTTAATGAAGTTGAAAATGTTTAATAAAAACATTGGCTTTTTCTACACACAACCAGGTTTCTTTTTCGTATAAACACATATCAGTCATGTTACACTTTTGCAGGTTAAATTGCATTTATTATGAAGCTTCACACATTGACATATAACTGAAACACGATTATTATCACATTTGAAAACCAGCTGATGACAGTCATGCGTGTTGTTGTTTTTTTTCTTTGTTTTTTTTTTGTTTGCTGTAAAAAACATGATACAAAAAATGTAACTGGCAAAATACTTGTACAACTTACTTTAACTTGTCGAATGTTTACACGCTTTTATTACATGCTTTTCGATGGTTTATAGAAAAAATATATCAGTGAATTAAAAACTGATAATTTCACTGTTTGAAACAGTGAAATTATCAATTTGATAATTTCACTGTTTTGAATTTAAGCCCCTTACGTTGTTTCAGTGAAATACCAGCGTACACACAACTGGGAACCAACTTAATAATCTGACGTCGTAAATGACGTCACGTTGTATAATTATTTGGCGCGTTATTCATTTATTACTAGGTAAAAATGTCCTTTTTAACGTTTGATTGCATGTAATAAAAATAAAATTTGTTTAGTTTAGTGTAAGATCGAAATATATTTCACCTCGTGAACACCAAAACTTCACATTTCACTCGTGGCTGCGCCACTCGTGAAATATACCTTTTGGTGCTCACTCGGTGAAATATATTCCGATCTTACACTGAACTTAACAAATATCCTCTATATATTTTATAGCGTAAAGTAAACCTTTTCTGTGTATACTTTCTATTCTGTTGATCAATTATGGCGAATAGGACCGAAACATTGCGATTTTCAGTGATGCATATCTATCATTTATAACATTTTTATCTGGCAGTGAAATATATTTCAAGGTTGGTTGAAAACACATAAAAAGGCAGAATGCAAAAAAAAACACATAATTGACTTTATTTAAACTTTGCCCCGGTAATTTTAGAATATGGATAACAGAAAAGTTTAAGCAAATCAAATCTGTGGTTGTACCGACCTCGTTTTCAAGAAACCTGCACTTTCTGAAAATCTGAAACATTCTCAATAAGTTATTTTTTGGGCCTGCGATTGATAGCCAAATTTGAGGATTAAAACATTGCAAACTTTTTCCTTTGTTTTCTTTTGTTTATTTTTTCACATAAATTCTTAAAACTTTGGGAACACCGAGTGGGGATAATATAAATTGATTAAAGAAATAAAGGTTTGAATTATTTTTCCGTTTTAAGTATAATTCTTTTTTTTGAAGTTAAAAATATTTTTTTTGATAACAAAATTCAAATTTTACAACACACTGTTCCAAAGTAATGTTGATTAGATGATAATTAGATGATATTTAAAACAAACACACCAAAAAGCATCAAAATACAAAAAACGGTAAAAATTAAAGGATCTTAAACAATTCTCATTATTTCAAATTGGCGTTTAACTTTGATTTTTAAGATGGTTATCATGTATTTAGAAAAGACATGTATAAAACCATTTGAACACACCAGTTTTATTTTTTCTTTGCTCCAAGTGCTTGGGGAAAAAAATTCATAGCCTAAAAAAAATAGCCTCCTTTATTTTCCGATAGTTTTATTTACCATGTTAATAAATTCACATGTTATTGGTCCAAAATCAAACATAAAAAGTACACTTTTTCCCTGGAAATGCAATGTCAGACACTGGAATGTGAAACACTTTCCAATCTTTCCAATGGAGGGCCCATTTAAACTATCTATATGTTCCTCAGAGTGAGAATCAAAATAAAATCTGTATCTAACGCGTGATATTTATAATACAATATATTAAAATCCAATAGTATATTGCTTCAAAACAGTAAAAATTATTGGTTTAATTTGTATCTTAAAAGTATTATTCAACAAAAACAACTGTCTTATCTAACAAAAGTTTATAGAACATGTAATTCGTCTTAAAAGATAAATAAATCATTGACACTGTTTTCTTGTTGTTTTCGGAATTAAAAAGACCCGTCATATTGTATTTTCGGACAGAATTTCAAACAGCTTTTTCGAAAAGATCAGACAATACCATTTATTTTTTCGAATACTTTACCACGCTGAATCAAACTTTGTTGCAAATGAGTATTATCATTAACATTGGTTTTTTGAAATCCTCTTATTAATAGGGGTCTTGTCCAAAATCTATGCATTTTGTTAAAATTGTATTTCATAAGTTTCTTAAGATTGATAAAAAAGTTAGACAAGTTTACAGGCAAAAGTCAGATTTCTCGCCCGACTTATTTCTAATACATTTTTCCGGCCGAAGGGCCGTCTAATCTGTTGACTTCCCTGACAGAAATACAAGGGAAGAACTGAATAAGAAGAGATGTTCATTAATTTGCTTTTGTACCATAACAAACTGAAATCTGGGAATCTCATTGGCCATTGTAAAATTAAAATGTTAAAAGATAAGTTCTCAGCAATTCTTAAAAAGGATATTAAGGACAGTTCAAAATAAAATGTAAAATAATAATCTTCCATTATTAAAATAAAATTAAAGGATAGTTATTTAAATTAAAATGTTACATAGGATAGAATCTTTCTAGTGAAATTGCTCAGATATCAAGTTCTGTTTGCAATATATCCTCACACAAAATCATTTTGCACTGCGTTTTAGATTCGCTCACTCTACATTTTTCTAGCGAACCAGTTTTATTTTACAAAACTTATGAGTTATAAATTGCTGTCCCAAATAAACGAGACCACCAATTAAATTCAAGATAGAAACGTTTGTTGAGTTATATAGCCATATCATTTGTTCGTATTTGCAATATGTTCATATGTGATTCTTTCAATAATACTTTCAAATATTGTAGTCGATAAACAAAAATGTAATAACAAGTTAAGAGAACACCTAAAAATCAGTACTGTTAAAAAAGAAAGTTGTCCATTCTTTGGAAGAGACATCAATATAAATATTGCTTATTCATTTAATGTTTACAAAATGTTGTTTTCTGCTTTTTTTTAACCAGAACAAATATTATGTCATTGTTATGCAAGCATTTCCTTACATAACATTTTTTCTTATGTATCGAACCGTAGGAATGAATTGCCAAGTTAATCAGTTTTACTTTAGCCGTGTTACTTTTTTAAGAGACTTCTTATAAGAACAATTACTGATGTGACCAACACGATCGTCAAACATTGTGCGACTTTGACGATTTTTAACATTGTGTCGTTAGATGTTTATCAAATGTCGTTAATAGTTGATTTAGCTATTTCCAATTGCTGAATGAATACACTCTACTCCATACGAACTTTGATTCAGATGAAGTACACCACTTAACAAATACTGGTAAACGATAAAAACGTAGATAGTCATTAGTAGGACATGGTTTCATAGATTTTATCTATAAATTACAAATTGCTAATAGAAGAGAGTTTCTTGATTACCTAGCCCTATACCAAAATAAACTCATACATAGGTGATAACCTTACGCTACACAGCGAAAAGCAAAGTGGAATAAGTGTTCTGTCGACGCGCGATGGGATTCTTAAACCTATTTTCGCTTCAAATTCAATATTCGTATCTTCAGTTATAACTTTATCATCTAAAAGTGGTTACAGTGATTAATTCGTTCGTGTAAACAAGGATATATTTTAATATAGCTATGTGTTGGTTCTTGTTATATGACATCGATAATCATTCTGGCAAATATGCTTCAAAAAATCGTAATTAAAGATAGAAAGTACGAAAAAAGCAATTTGACGGAATTTACGGAGTGTAATAAAAGAATTTTAAAAAAACTTTCTCTAACGGCTGCTATATCAACAATTTTTTCAAAACAAAGGTTAGTTTGATATCTTGACTACAAGTTTGTATGTAATATAAAAGAAACTGTTTTGTATAATATCAACATTATTTTTAAAAAATCGTATACATATGATGAATAGATATGCTTAGAGTAGATAGAATTAACAAAAAATGTCACTCTATCTATTACCATTGTCTAAAGATGAGATATATTTGTTGTGTCTATTATTCATTCATTGTTGTGTACAACACTGAATTCTTTTCCTGTACGAGTACACAACTGCTATTAAAAACTATATTAGCACAAGGTGCATAGCCGAGCCTGTAGGTTTTTGCAGTTATGTACTAGTCCAAAAGAACCAGAACTGTTCTAAACAATGTGTGTCCAGCCTTATCACCCTACTATGTATAGCATAAGTTATTAACTTAAAACATTTTAAACATAATGAAAAACTATTTGATGTCTATTGTTTTGAATATTTATATTTCATGTTCTGTAACTAAGACAATTTCTATAATATTAACAATGACTAGTCGTTTGCCTAAAACTGCTAACCTCAAAACATATACATGTATACACACTCATGTTTCTATTTGTCTTAAATCATCTTGTGGATTTTCTCAGTTTATAAAATTAGATCTATTTATTGTATAAGTGCAAGAATTTTCTGACAAGACTATCCCTCCGAGACAGACAAAGACAGGCGTAAATAGACTTTGAAACTTACAGGCAATATGTCCCCAAGACAAATGTCGTGCTCGCATTTACATCAAGCAGCATCATCTGTTTCACTTCCCTTTATTATCCTGTAATAAATTATTGATTGTCAAATAACTACCGGATTAAACATGACAAATGCAAAGAAAAACATAATTAAATAACATTTAGTTAGATTCAAACTTGACAAATAAAAAGAAGAAAGAGACGGGCGAAATAAAAAACGTTTTGATGGCATTACAACATATTATCTCAAAATATTAATATGCGATGTAACATTGCTGTTCCATTTTATATCAAAGCATAGATGCTCGCTGATGTGTTTCCGATTAATGTCATGTTATGCTAATCCGCATGGATATATGTATAGCAAAATCTGGCACGGATTTGGCTAGTTCCTCAAGTTGATTTACATACTAGCCGAATAGCTCTAGCGCATACGGTGGTAAATATTGAATTCCAGAAATAAGGGCTTGCTATATTTGTGCCATTTTTTTCTGGTATTTTAAATTGATAAACGAATATTTCAGTTTCAGATTTCATTGTTAATATGCATTAAATTAGATTTTCATAAGAAAATTGGTAAAACTGATGTAAACATATTTGTATAACTATATATAACGTCAAATTCAACGTTTTGAGTAATTCTTGTTTTTTTCAACCTGTCCTACACCCCTTATGTACGACAAGTCACGTGTTTTAAATAACTTCATTCCCACGTGCCTTTTATGAAAAAAATAGTTTTAGTAATTTCTATCATGAATTTGTAATATGCAAGAAAAAGAATCATACACTGGCTGTCATGAAGAACATGAATATATAGCTCTAGGATAAAAGTTTAGCGGACTAGATATTCCGGTCTATACCGGCACCTGGTGTAAGATCATAATAATATTAAGATGTTATCGTGTATATTAGATAATCATATACAAATCAAGTGCATAGGCTAATAACATACTAACTTTTTTCAATAATAATATTTCAAACTTT
Source organism: Ruditapes philippinarum (assembly GCF_026571515.1). Taxonomy (NCBI): domain Eukaryota; kingdom Metazoa; phylum Mollusca; class Bivalvia; order Venerida; family Veneridae; genus Ruditapes; species Ruditapes philippinarum. The sequence continues at coordinate 115,931 of NW_026863775.1, read as the reverse complement.
ATTTTCATGAAAGTGAGTACATTACAAAATAAAATTAATAAATTAATTTATATTTCAAGTTTCTTTTCTGCCATTCTTATAGCATTTCGAAATGTCATGTTTGAGTAGTTTATTTGTATGTCCGCAAATACGTCAAAACAAATGGTTCATAATTGTTGGTAATAAAAGTGATGGAGAATAAGCCGTTGGAAGTATTTTCAATAGTTGAGTACTATCAATGATCTTACGTTCTTTTATGGACTGATTGGTCTGACTTTATTCTCAAGAGCAAAAATGTAAACACAAATTAAAATTAAATAACTGGTATATTTCTGTTGTCTGAAAAGGATAAAGTGAATAAATCTACCTTTACACTCTTAATATCTGTTTAGAACCTCATTTAATGATGATGATATTCTTTATCCCACGCTGCCATGATTTCATAATGTTTCCTTCATAGTGCTATTGATTGTTATATCAGCCATACACGCTATATTCTTTTTCGATGTGCAATTATCATTTTGATACACTCAATTTTGAAATAACCCAGAATTTATTTAATTATAATTAAAATACAAATTTTATCAGGTGAGTTTCAAACAAACAAGATAGATACCTTTCATTTATTCCTGCAGCTTCTAAAATTTATAGCAACACGATTAACCAGCTTATGTCATTCATACGCCCAGCGTTATAAAGAACAAATATGGTAATTGGCAATACTTTGTTGCTTAGTGCATGCAATAATCGCCTCTCAACGAGTATTGTTTGCCTATGATGCCTATATTATGCCTTAATTATCATATAGCTTACGAGTACAAGATCATATAACTACCAGATAGTTTTGTTTGAAGGGTATCCCTACTCTCTTGTTGTCCAGCCTTATTATGACCCAAGCCTGGCCAAAAAATGATCGAGAAGTTAGAATTGCATTGAGTATTGCCACTAGATATACTCAAGTCATCTATATCTTTTCATTGAATATAACACTTGCTGAATATCATCCGTATATTAGGCATAACAAACAACGTATATGTCAGTACTCATGTCATAACAGTGATGATTTATTTAAAGAGTTGTTCAACTGAGGTAAAATGCAACATTTGATTTTTTCATGTATCAAGTATTGAAGAAAAAATTGAAAACAAAAAAAAAAAAATTGAAACTAATCTGAATATCGTTCTTTTTATATGCAATTTTTTGGCGTATTCGTAGTGTTAAACATTTGCAATGCTTTCCAACTTTTAAATCATTTTGCACATAAAGTTATAACCAGTGGAAAAAAAGATTTTGCTTTGGGAAAATTGGAAATAGCAAATGATGCAGTTTTGTGCCACCACATGTTATTGTTCAAAACCTTAAACAAATGCGTACACAAAATCTTGAAAATATCTTAAATCTCGCCTTTATTAGAAAAAAAAGATCCTCAGTCGAGTCCCTTTATGATAGTTGTCTATTAAGTGTATGATTATTTAAGGTAGGTTTTTTAACAGTAAAAATTATTAAAGGTCTTTTTCTAAAAGTCGGTACTACCTCAACAACAGTAATTTCTTTTGTAACTTCTGTATCTTAAAATTAAACATACGAAACATACATGTATATTATATATTGTATGATATAAGTGAAAATCATTAGAAGTCTATATCTATCAGTGTAACATACTTGAAATAGGAATGTATCTTAGAGTGGGACAGTCTTTAAATATGTTATGCAGTTTTTATATGTTATCATAAACATTTGTAATAAACAATGTTTGCTCAGTCGCCATTAAAAAAGCCATTTATTTAAATATATAATTAATTTATCTCAGTTAGACAGGTATTAATTATCAAAGTGTCACTTTAAAATATGTATCTCAAAGTCAAAAAAACATAACACTGTTTCAATTGTCTTCATAATTATGGCCTAGAAATTCCCCTTACGTATTTTAGTATAAATTCTTAACAGTGAAATACTCTATAAAACAGTTAAAGAAACTTTGTTTCACGTGAGGAATATATTTGATAAAAGTGCATTTTCTAATTCATTTGGGTATATTCTTCATTCAGTTATTAACGACGCATTTATAAAATATTTACTCACTCGGTGAACACCATGATGTCAAACATGTAGGACATTTCAGATAGCAAAACGATGCTCAACAACTGTGTCGTAGATGTGATAATAATGTCATTAGAAATTGATTTAACTATTTCCAATCTCCTGGAAACCAACCCGATCAAACGATTCAAATTTGCCTTGAGATAACATACAAATAGCAGTTGAAACAAGATGCAGACAGGCATTATTGAGAGAACAGTTCATTGTGTTTATAACAATACTAATAGGTTTACAATTCCTTAGCCAAATAAAATAACCTCAAATAATAACCTACGCTACATAACTTAAACAAATGGAATAGCTTCTGTCACGCCACGGGTATTTCTCAAAACATTTTTCTTCAATTTGTTTATCTTCAGTGTTTTTATCTCTAAATTTACAGTGTGATGAATAGATTCCGTTAAGTATATCTGTATAAAAGTGTGCAATGTGTGTTTTCTTGTTAAATGACTTCGATTAATCATTCTGGAAATATGGTTTAAAAAAGAATAAGAAAGAAAGTAGGAAAAAGCAATTCGACGGAATTTACGGAGCTGAATAAAGAATTTACAAAACTTTCTACCGGCTGTATATCAACGGTTTTTCAAACCAAAGGTTAGTTTTTATTTAGTTTCAAATTTTTATGCAATTTTCAAGCTTATTGTCTAATTGTCTATAAAAGTTCGTAAGTTTCAATGTAATATAAGTAAATTGTTTTCACGTTCTATCTGCGGAAATACAATTCAATTTGGTAAATATATCAACTTACTATTATAATATCATTGATAATACTGCACATATACATGTATACACACTATGTTTCTATTTGTCTTAAATCATCTTGTGGATTTTCTCAGTTTATAATTAGATCTATTTATTGTTAAGTGCAAGAATTTCTGACAAGATATCCCCGAGACACAAGAAGGCGTAAAAGACTTACAGGCAATATGTCCCCAAAGACAAATGTCGCTGCATTTAATCAGCAGCATCATCTGTTTCACTTCCTTTATATCCTGTAATAAATTATTGATTGTCAAATAATACGATAACATGACAAATGCAAAGAAAAACATAATTAAATAACATTTAGTTAGATTCAAACTTGTACAAATAAAAAAGAAAGAGACGGAAATAAAAAACGTTTTGATGGCAGTACAACAATTATCTCAAAATAAATATGGATAACATGCTGTTCCATTTGATCAAAGCATAGATGCGCTGATGTTTTCCATTATGTCATGTTATGCTAATCCGATTGGATATATGTATAGAAAATAGACGATTGGCTAGTTCATATTGATTACATACTAGCCGAATAGCCTCTTACCATACGGGTAAAATTGAATCAGAAATAAGGCTTGCTATTGTGCCATTTTTTTCTGGTATTTTAAATTGACAGTAAATCGGAATATTTACTCAAGATTCAAGATTTCATTGTTAATATGGGCCATTAAATTAGGATTCATAAGAAATTGCGGTAAAACTGATCTGTAAACCATATTTGTACCTATAAACTATATTATAAACGTCAAACTCTCCACAAACGTTTTGAGTAAGTGGCTTCGTTTTTTTCAAACCTGTTCCTACACCTTTATGTAGGCGATACGACAAGTCCACGTTTTTAAATTAACTTCATTCTCCACCGTGTCCTTTCTCATGAAAACCATAGTTTTAGATAATTTCTATTCATGGAATTTGTAATATGCAAGAAATAAAGAATCATTACACTGCTGTCATGAAGAACATCGCAATATATAGCTCTAGAGATAAAAAGTTTCTTAGCGGACTACGATATTCCGCCATTATACCGGAGACACACTCGGTGTAAGCATCATAATATAAAATATAAGATTCTCTATTGCGATGTATATTAGATAATCATATACAAATCAAGTGCATAGGCTAATAACATACTAACTTTTTTCAATAATAATATTTCAAACTTTATTTTCATGAAAGTGAGTACATTACAAAATAAAATTAATAAATTAATTTATATTTCAAGTTTCTTTTCTGCCATTCTTATAGCATTTCGAAATGTCATGTTTGAGTAGTTTATTTGTATGTCCGCAAATACGTCAAACAAATGGTCATAATTGTTGTAATAAAGTGATGGAGAATAAGCCGTTGGAAGTATTTTCAAAGTGGTACCTTCAATTGATTTCGTTTTTTATGGATGATTCTGACTTTATTCTCAAGCAAAATGTAAACCAAATAAAACAAATAACTGGTATATTTCTGTTGTCTGAAAGGAAAGGAATAAATCTACTACACTCTTAAATCTGTTTAGAACCTCATTTAATGATGATGAAATTATCCCGCCTGTTTCAATTTACCATGTGCTTTGATTGTATACAGCACACGATCTTTTTCGTGCATATCATTGAACACTCAATTTGAAATAACCCAGAATTTATTTAATTTATTAAAACATTTATCAGTGAGTTTCAAACAAACAGGATACCTTTCATTTATCCTGCAGCTTCAAAATTTAGCAACACGATTAACCAGCTATGTCATTCATACGCCCAGGTTTAAAAAACATGGTAATTGGCAATACTTGTTGCTTATGTGCAATTTACTATAACGTATTGTTTGCCTATATTGCCTATATTGCCTTAATTGTTATAGCACGAGTCAAGTCAAACTACCATATTTTGTTGAAGTATCCCTACTTCTGTTGTCCAGGCCTATTATGACCAAGCATGCCAAAAATGATCGAGAAGTTGAATTGATTGAGTTATGCACAGTATAAGTTAGTATCTTTCATTGATATACACTTGCTGATATCATCGTATCTGGCAGTGATGATTATTTAAAGATTTTCAACTGAGTAAAATGCAACATTTGATTTTTTTCATGTATCAAGATTGAAAAAAAAAATTGAACTAATCTGAATATCGTTCTTTTTATGCAATTTTTTGGCGTATTCGAGTGTAAACATTGCAATGCTTTCCAACTTTTAAATCATTTTGCACATAAAGTTATAACCAGGGAAAAAAGATTTTGCTTTGGAAATTGGAAATAGCAAATGATGAGTTTTGTGCACACATGTTATTGTTCAAAACCTTAAACAAATGGTACACAAAATCTTGAAAATATCTTAAATCGCTTTATTAGAAAAAAAGATCCTCAGTCGAGTCCCTTTATGATAGTTGTCTATAAGTGATATTATTTAAGGTAGGTTTTAACAGTAAAAATTATTAAAGGTCTTTTTCTAAAAGTGGTACTACCTCAAACAGTAATTTCTTTTGTAACTTCTGTATCTTAAAATTAAACATACGAAACATACATGTATATTATATATTGTATGATATAAGTGAAAATCATTAGAAGTCTATATCTATCAGTGTAACATACTTGAAATAGGAATGTATCTTAGAGTGGGACAGTCTTTAAATATGTTATGCAGTTTTTATATGTTATCATAAACATTTGTAATAAACAATGTTTGCTCAGTCGCCATTAAAAAAGCCATTTATTTAAATATATAATTAATTTATCTCAGTTAGACAGGTATTAATTATCAAAGTGTCACTTTAAAATATGTATCTCAAAGTCAAAAAAACATAACACTGTTTCAATTGTCTTCATAATTATGGCCTAGAAATTCCCCTTACGTATTTTAGTATAAATTCTTAACAGTGAAATACTCTATAAAACAGTTAAAGAAACTTTGTTTCACGTGAGGAATATATTTGATAAAAGTGCATTTTCTAATTCATTTGGGTATATTCTTCATTCAGTTATTAACGACGCATTTATAAAATATTTACTCACTCGGTGAACACCATGATGTCAAACATGTAGGACATTTCAGATAGCAAAACGATGCTCAACATTGTGTCGTTAGATGTGATAAAATGTCATTAGAAATTGATTTAACTATTTCCAATCTCCTGGAAACCAACCCGATCAAACGATCAAATTTGCTTGAGATAACATACAAATAGCAGTGAACAAGATGCAGACAGGCATTATTGAGAGAACAGTTCATTGTGTTTATAACAATACTAATAGGTTTACAATTCCTAGCCAAATAAAATAACCTCAAATAATAACCTACGCTACATAACTTAAACAAATGGAATAGCTTCTGTCACGCCACGGTATTTCTCAAACATTTTTCTTCAATTTGTATCTTCAGTGTTTTATCTCTAAAATTTACAGTGATGAATAGATTCCCGTTAATATATCTGTATAAAAGTGTGCGTGTGTTTCTTGTTAAATGACTTCGATAATCATTCTGGAAATATGTTTAAAAAGAATAAGAAAGAAAGTAGGAAAAAGCAATTCGACGGAATTTACGGAGTGAATAAAGAATTTACAAAACTTTCTACCGGCTGTATATCAACGGTTTTTCAAACCAAAGGTTAGTTTTTATTTAGTTTCAAATTTTTATGCAATTTTCAAGCTTATTGTCTAATTGTCTATAAAAGTTCGTAAGTTTCAATGTAATATAAGTAAATTGTTTTCACGTTCTATCTGCGGAAATACAATTCAATTTGGTAAATATATCAACTTACTATTATAATATCATTGATAATACTGCACGTTTTAACGTCGATTTTCATTGGATAATCCTAACGTTACTATACACGACTACTGTCAATTTTGTGAAGAAATCTCATTTTTGTCTTAAATAAGGAAGTCTGATAACATGTTATATGACCGTGTATTTACACGGTTGTTTGCAGGATAACCTGAGCCGCTAGGCAATATAACTTGTCAAAAACCCTTATAACTAATATTATAAAGTAATCACGACATTTATATGGTTTCAGAAAGTTTTGTTTCTGACCACTTTCTGTCATATCAACAATGCCCAGTCGTATGTAAACTGTTTTTAATTCTAATATATAAAATTTTGGTTATTCAATCTTTTAAAGCATCTTGTGAATATTCTCAGTTATCTTTTGATTGTGAAGTGAAATAATTACTGATAAATATCTCGCCAAGACACAAGTCGGCGCCACAGATTTACAGACAATATGTCCCCAACGACACATCTCGCTGCATTTAATCAGCCACATCATCCGTTTCACATTCCATGTTTCCAATATTGGTTTAACAATTGTCAAATAAACAATAACATGAAAAAATGTAAAATAAAAATTATTATAAATAACAATCAGTTTAAGTTGAAGATGAAAATAGAGTGTTGTTTTATTAGGACAATACAGTAGAGGCGAAAATAAAAACGTTTCTGATGGCAGGAACAATTACCCCATTATAAAAAATAGACTGCATATTGTCACATTTGATAAAAGCATAGATGCGCTGATATCTTGCTGTTTGTCATGCCATGCCTATCTTTATTGAATCACGTTTAAATGTTTTAACAGCTAGAGACTAGTTCATATTGATTGTATATAAGCAGAATAGCCTCGAACCACACGGCTGAAATATAATAAAAAATGAGGCTTGTTATAATGCCATTCTTCTGGTAGTTTAAATTCATAAACAAATATCTCAAGTTTAAGATTTCATTTTTAATGCATTTTATTTGATTTAGAGAAGAAAATTGGTAAAACGGATCTTGAAAATATTCGTGTAAAAAGAGATAATATTAAAGATTTAATTATTAAACGTTTAGTTTTAGTATCGATTTTGAATTCTAAAACCCCAAAATCAGTTGGTAAAACGATTCGAATCTGATGCAGATATTCAAAAAGATTTCTTGATGTTGTGTTCTGAAAAAAGAGAAAGAAAACAAAAATTAAATATATTACAGATATTATCTGTTGTCTGAAAGCAAAAGCAAAAATATACACTTAATGTATGAGGAACTTCATTTAATGAAGTTGAAAATACCTCGCTTGGTACAAAATCTGTTTTTGTAAGCACCACACGTTTTATGTTTCGTACAAACACATATCATGCATGTTACTCTTACGCAACAGTGCAGGTTAAATTGCATTTAGTCTGAAGCTTCAGACATACAACTGAAACACGAATATTATCATATTTGAAAACCAGCTATGACATTCATGCGTTTTTGCTATAAAAAATGTTTATTGGCAAATACTTGTAGATAGTTTACAACTTATTTTAACTTGTTTCTTGTTTACACGCTTAATGTTTGTAGAGTAAACCTTCCCGGTGTATACTTTCTATTTTGTTGAGGTCTATTGCAATCAATTATGGTGAATAGGGTCGAAAAATTGCGATTGGCAATGATGCCCAGTTTAGATCTGTATCTAACATTTAGAACGTTTTTATCTGACAATGATATATATTCAAGGTTAAGAACACATAAAGCTGAATACAACAAATCGCACAATTGACTTTATTTCAACTTTGGGTAATTTTAGAATAATTATTATGATAACAGAACAGTTTAAGCAAAAACAAATTTGGGGTTACCGACCTCGTTTTAGAGTAATCTGCGCTTGATTGTTTTGCTTAAAATGTTTCTATCAAGATCTAAGATAATGTAAAGACTTTATAGTCTATTGTGTAGACTCTTCTTTACCTAGACATACGCCATTAGTTGAGACATAAAATTTGATATATTTACATAGATTAACCAATGCACTTGAACTTGTTTAAAAAACTACAACCGATAAAAAGGAAATATTTTCATAATTAGTTTTTTGGTGCGATTCATAGCCAAATTTGAGATAATACATTGCAACGAGTTCCCTTTTTTTGGTTTATTTTGCACATAAATTCTTATACTGGGAAAACAGAGTGGAAAAATGGATTGATTTTTTATAACATTTTAGTATAATTCCTTTTTTAAGTTAAAAAAAAAGAAATTGACACCAAGATTAAACTTTTATACAAAATGGTTCAAATAACAAGAACATTCAGTGTCGTACAAAAAATGTCAATTTATGGATCTATTGAAAATAGCGTTACTTGACTTTTAAAGATGTTATTATGCATATTATATATATTTAAATAAATCATGAAAATAGCCTATGTTTCACTAGTTTACGTTTATAACTTCATATGAGTGAAAGAGAGAGTACATAGTTAAAGAAAATTGATATATTAATTAATGTCTTTTTATTCTTATATTTGTATACCATAACTTATCCAAATGTTATTGGTCCAAGCAAAAATAAAAATAGTACACCTTTCTGGAAAATACAAATTCAGTCACTGAATATGAACACTAAATCTCAATGGAGGCCTATTTTGCAATATACATGTACATCGGAGTGAAAATCATAAATAGAATTTGTATCTAACGGTGATATTTTATAAGACCTATATCCAATAGTGATATTTGCTTCAACAGTAGTATTAATGTAAAATTTGTGTTATTCACCAAACACTGTCTTATCTAACAATTTGGATATAAGAATACTTACTATGTGACCAACACGATGTCAACATGTGCGATTTTTTTAACATTTTGTCGTTAGATGTTATCAAATGTCGTTAATAGTTGATTTAGCTATTTCCAATCTACTGGATACCTACTCCATCAAATGTGTTCGAAAGAACATACAAAAAGTAGTAAACGTAACGTAGATAGTCATTATAGGGAGATTGGTTCATAGTTTTTATAACAATGCTAATAGGTTTTCGATTCCTAGCCATACCAAATAACCTCAAATAATAACCTACGCTACACAGCGAAAGCAAATGGAATAGTTCCTGTCACGCCATGGTATTTCTTAAACTATTTCTTCAATTTGTATCTTCAGTATTTTATCTCTAAATTTACAGTGATTAATTCGTTCCTGTAAACAAGATTATTTTAAAGTATGTGTGGTTCTTGTTATATGACATCGATAATCATTCTGGAAATATGTTCAAAAATCGTAAGATAGAAAGTACGAAAAAGCAATTTGACGGAATTTACGGAGTGAATAAAGAATTTAAAAAAAACTTTCTAACGGCTGTATATCAACAATTTTTCAAAACAAAAGGTTAGTTGATATTTGACTACAAGTTTGTATGTAATAAAGAAACTGTTTTGTATAATATCAACATTATTTTTAAAAATCGTATACATGATAAGATATTTTTAGATAGAATTAACAAAAATGTCACCTATCTATTACCTTTCTAAATGAGATATATGTGTTTTTATAATACATTGTTGAGTGAGGTTATTATTCATTCATTGTTGTGTACAACACTGAATTCTTTTGTACGAGTACACTGCTATTAAAACTATATTAGACAAGGTCCTAGCCGAGCCTGTAGGTTTTGCAGTTATGTACTAGTCCAAAAGAAAAAAGTGCAAGAATTTCTGACAAGATATCCCCGAGACACAAGTAGGCGTAAAAGACTTACAGGCAATATGTCCCCAAAGACAAATGTCGCTGCATTGAATCAGCATCATCATCTGTTTCACTTCCTATTTATCCATTAATGAATTATTGATTGTCAAATAATACGATAGCATGACAAATGCAAAGAAAAACATAATTAAATAACATTTAGTTAGATTGAAACTTGTATAAATAAAAAAAAAGAAAGAGAGGGAAGTAAAAACTTATTGATGGCAGTACAAAAAATTCTTTCAAAATAGATATGGTCAACATGCTGTCACATTTGATCAAAGCATAGATGCGCTGCTGTCTTGCATTATGTCATGTCATACCGATCTGATTGAGAGATTGAGACCCGTTCGTATAGAAAATAGACGATTGGCTAGTTCATATTGATGCTAATATGCAAGGAAAGAAATCATACAACGGCTGTCGTCAAGGACATGAATATCTAGCTCTAGGGTAACAGTTTAGCGGACACTTGACAGAGCCTCGTAACCACCGTAAACAGTTACCCTCGAGCTAGATATTCCGGTCTGTACCGACAGCCGGTGAATATAATAATATTAAGATGTTATCGTGTATATTAGACAAACATATACAAATCAAATTCATAGGCAAATATTGTCCAACAATATTGACCTGGCACTTAATTAACTTTCGTAAAGGTTATTTGAATAAACATTGACCAGTATCTATCGAATATATCAATATATTTGCTAACTTCACTCGTCATTGAGGTGTGGTGTATTGGTATAGATGTCAGACTACCAATCTGAACGTCTGAGGTTCGAATCCTTACCAACATCACGTTATGATTTTTTTTTATTTACTTGCAAGAATCAATTTGAAGCTGGTTTTAGAATACCTTTTAAAGGGTGTTTTTATACACAGCTATATTTTGTTATTTCATTACAGAATCATTCAACAGAATTCTTTGTGACATGCAATCTTATAATTATGCTTTAGCTCACACACACTATAAAGGCAGTTACATGTATTAAAAATACTACACAGATAGTACACAGTACACAGAACAAAACGGTTTGCAATAGTTTTTCGTGAATAGGAGTTTAAAAATTAAAATAAAAAAGAAATCGCTGAAATAGGATTCGAACCTACCAGTTTACGTCTACATTCTTCTAGTAAAACCCCTTTACCAACTGCGCTAAGAGTGATCTTCAATTCAATTGGATCGATTCGTAGCGGTTACGGAATATACCGATTGCTAGGTCATATGCAAGAGTGCCAGGTCAATGTTGTTGGACAATAACATGCGAACTTTTTTCTGTATAAATAGCAATATTTCAACATCATTTATAGGAAAGTAAGTAAGTAACAAAAGAAAATCAATAAATTAATTAATATCTCATAAGTTCCTTTCCGCCATTTTTATAACATTACAAATTGTCATGTTTAGTGTAGTTTATTTGTATGTCCGCAAATAAGTCAAACAAATGGTCATAAATGTTGTACTGTTATGATGGAGAACAAGTTGTTGGAAGTACCTTTAAAGTGGTAATTTTAGTTGATTTCGTTTTTTATGGCGAGTCTTCATTTATTCTCAAGCAGAATAGCAGAAAGTAAACCAGATAAAACAAATAACTTATGTATGATGTTGTCTGAAAGGAAAGTAATAAATCTACTACACTCTTAAATATGTTTAGAACCTCATTTAATGATGTTGAAATTACCCTGCTTGTTTAAATTTACCATTGCTTTAATTCTATACAGCACAATATCTTGTTCGTGCATATCATTGAACATTCAATTTGAAATAACTCAGAATTGATTTCATTTTAAAACATTTATCAGTCACGTTTAAACCCACCGGATACCTTTCATTTATACTGCATAAAACGTACCTGGCAGTGATGTGTATTTAATAGTGTTCAATTGAGTAAATCGCAACATTTGATTTCTTTTTCATATATCAAAATTGAAAAAAAAACTAATCTGAATTCCGATGTTTTTGTGCAAATAAGAGGTGTATTCGAATATTAGTCATTGCAATGCTTTCCATCTTTTGAGTTATTTTGCACGGAATGTTATAACCCTGGAAAACGGATTTTGAAATTGTTGTGAGTGATATCATTTAAGATATGTTTTTTACGATAAAAACTATTTAAGGTTTGTTTTTTAAAAGTGATAAATTTTGTATAAACTTATAAAGTAATTTCTTTTGTAATTTATGTATCTTAATGTTATATATATGGAAAATATAATATATATTGTATTATATAACAGTCATACTCATTAACAATCTATATCTAACAGTGAAACATACTTGAAATAGGAATGTATCTTAGAGTGATATTTGCTTCAAGGGACAATATGCCCATCCAAGAGTAAATGAGGTTCAAGTTATATTAAAATGACTATAATTTTGTCATATTTCTCTGTGGGGCCCATTAGTGAGTTTATATGTAGGATGAAATTTCTTTTTATAATAAACGTCCCCTGAGTAATCCATTACCTCGTCACCTACAAAAATATCTATAAATATCCTTTGGAATTTGTCGGTAATGTTCAGTTTATAAAAAGAGTGGGGGTTCTTTTAATATTTTATGCATTTCTTATTTGTTATCCTAAACATAAGTAATTAACATTGATTGCTCAATCGCCATTACAATAGCCATTTGTTTAAATATACAACTACTTTATTTTAGCTTGACAGTTACAAATGACCATAATGTAACTATAAAATATGTATCTAAAAGTCAAAGAAATCATGACACTGTTCAAGTTGTCTTCATAAATAAGTCCTTCAAATTCCCCGCTCACGTATTTCAGTATACATTCTTTAAGATGAAATAATTTATAGGTTAATAAAAAGTTAAAGAAACTTTATTTCACTTGAGGAAGACATTAAATAATAGTGCATTTTCTAATGCATTTGAGTATATTCGTGTCTCCAAATACGCTTATACTTGGCATAACTATTGCAAGAGAATACAGTGAATCTAGTGTTAACTGTTTCAGAACAAAGAACACAGATTGTGTTTGATAATGGTATAAATAATTAATTATTTGATGATAATATATATTGATAATGATAATGATGTAGATGATAATAAAAATAAAGTAATGATGAAAGCAATGACAAAACGATGTTTAATTTGTTAGATACTTGATAGTTTTTTTATGTCGTTAGTAATTGGTGTACATATTTCCAATTTTCTGGAAAGCAACTCGATCAAAATTGCTTAAAAACAAACAAACGGTGATAAACGAAATGCAGAGATACACTATGAAGACAACTGTTCATTGCTAATGACTCCTGGCCAAACTAAATAACCTCAACCATAGCTTATGCTACATAACTAAAGCAAATGGAATAGCTCCTGTCACGCCACGGTATTAATCAAACATTTTTCTTCAATTTGCATCTTGAGGAATTTATCTCCAAATTTACAGTGATGAATTCGTTCCTGTAGATATGTCTGTATAAAAGAGTGTGTGTTTCACGTTAATTGACTTCGAAAAATTATTCTGGAAATATGTTCAAAAAGAATAAGAAAGAAAGTAGAAAAAAGCAATTTGACGGAATTTACGGAGTAAATAAAGAATTTACAAAACTTTCTACTGGCTGTATATCAACAGTTTTTCAAAACAAAGGTTAGTTGATATTTAATTTCTTATTTGTATACAATAAAGAACCCGTTTTGTAAAGTTAATACTAGACTGTAACTGAGCAAACTTATTAATTAACTAGGTGATTATATAATTTATTAATTAAGTATAGATTTAGTAAATTTATTTTAATGTATAAGAACATAATTCTTTATAAAAAGGCAACATTTCTTAACCCTCTGTCTGCGGAAATACCAATGTAAATATATCACGTTACTAAAATAACACCAATTATTACCATAGAACATTTTTACATCACGAAATATTTACTGTAATTGTTTTAAAACTTTCGATTTCGACAATTTAATGATATAAAACATAATTTTAACAATGTCCTTTCGTAAATTAACTATTAACCAACTAAGATAAAAACATATAATAAATGTATTTTTGTTAAATTGGTAAAGAATTTTCAATAAATATCCTTTGATTGCGAAATTCAAGAATGAATTAGACTGGCGTTTCCGTTAGTTTTAGCCATGCCGGAAATTTCATCTTGCATTGGGGTGCAAGATGAGTCGCGTGCTATACAATGGCATGCCTAGGATGACGTAATTTTACCGTAATGAATGAAGTTGTAATTTCATACGTTGTTGTAAGAAAATAGTTACGGTTGTAATGATATAAATTATTTTTATTAAGTCAAGAATTTAAAATGGAATGGAATATTGTGGAATATGCAAGAAAAAAATATCTGACATGTGTGCAGTTCGGATTGGAGTATTTGTCCCTCGTGATATTGTTAACATTTATGTTACTAGACACACGTCGGGGCAAAAACTACTTACAGAAAATACGTCCCAAAAGACACATGTCGCTGCATTAAATCAGCAACATCATCTGTTTCACTTTCCATCTTTCCAATAATGATGTATAATTGATTGTCAAATAATACGATAACATGGCAATTGTAAAGACAAACGTAATGCAATAACTATTAGTTTAAACTGAAGATCGATAGACGGAAACCTGTTCAAATACATTAAAACAGAAGAGATGAAAATAAAGACGTTTTTGATGCAGTAACAATTATCTCAAAATAGATATGACTACATTGTTGTCACGTTTGATGAAAAATGAAGGCATAGATGCGCTGATGTCTTGCAATTTCTCATGTCATGCCAATCTCTATTGAATCCTATTTAAATGGAAAATAAATGAGTTATCACAGTTAGAGGCTAGATCATATTGATCCTTTACTAGCCGGAAAAGCCGCTAACCATACGGCTGAAATGGATTCAGAAATGAGGCTAGTTACTCGTATTATATGGGTTTTCTGGTACTAACCATTGTAAAACATATTTAAAGTGTCAGATTTCATTGTTAATGCATTGTATTTGCTTTTCAGAAGAAAATTTGTAAAACTGATGGGAACATATTTGTTCAACAGAAGATAATATAACGTTAATTTGACATTTTAAGTATTTCTTGCTTTTGAAGTTTAAAACCGAAACGTGAATTTGATAACAATTGATAACTATTCTTACACAAATGATATACTTTGTAGTAATGATGATGATATTAAAAAACGATTTTTGCTGTCACAAAATAAAGAAACCTTATAGAGTCTGCACATCTAAAATTTCAAATACTTACATAGATCAACCGGTACACATCTAATGGAAAAATATGCAAATTATTATGTACTCAGAATTAAACTGAAATAAGATGATTTTGCAATTTAGCTCGATATGAGTTAAAATCGTTGCAACGCTTTTCATGTTTGGTTCATGTTGTACATAAAATGATGGTTCTGGGACAACTGAGTAACCGATTGATCTTACATTTTAATGGCTGATACCAACATCAATTGGTACACAGATTTGTGTCACTTTATGTAAAGAAACATCAGTGGTGTTCCTTTAACTTTAAGCCCTGAGCGTGATACTTTCATAGACTCTGTATCTAATATTGATATCTATTTAAGATCTACATCCAATAGTGATATTTCCTTTAAAACTGTATCTAACAATGAAATCAATTCAACAGTTGTATCAAACAGTGATATTCACTGAAAATAAGTATTATCAAATATGTATCTCATAGTGTTATTCGCTTAATGTATGTATTTACCAGAGAAAATCACCAAACATTGTATATGCTTAGAAATACAGAAATTATATGTATCTAAAAGTTTTACTGACTGAAATCGATATCTGACATTGATACCATCATACAAATACGTATGTGTTTACAAACGAAAAATGAACCTGCCAGAGAACACTGTTGTTTTCGAAATTCAGTACTTCTAAGAAGATCTCAAAGCCTTTCTGAATGTGCATATTCTCAATATAAATTTATTCCACTGCTGATTGTGTAAATGAAATATAAAGTATTCAATGGTCAGATCCTCTCTTTCCTTTATAATTCCCTTGCCATCTATGCATTTCGGTCAGGTTTAGATGGAAAATAAATGACTTGTAACAGCTAGCGGGTAGTTCATATTGATCGTATAGTAGTCGAAATAGCCTCTAACCGAGGCTTTTAGTTGCGGTAGTTAAAATTTAAGATCCAATTTTTAAGTTTCACGTTTCATTGATAGATTGCTTTTTATAAGATTTTCAGGAAACAAACTTGTAACACTTATGTGAATTTATTTGTACACCAAGGGATTATATAACGTTAAATTAAACGTTTTACATATTTCTTGGTTTTGAAGTATAAAATAATACACGAAAAGTCAATTGATAAGATTATTTCTATCTTATACAAATGATTCAAATGATAATGATGATGGTGATGATATTTTGCCTTTTCAAAAACAAATAATATTTTTAAAGATCTTGCATTTTACTTAGTACTATGTTTTAAAAATGACGCTACTGGATTCAGAGAAATGGACATAAGGATGCAATCTTATTTTATAAACATAAACAGATCATATGCATGAGCTAATAGAACACAGACATTTTTTTCTATGTTAGTATTTAAACTTTTGGAAAAGAAGAACATTACCAAAGATGATAAATGTAGTGATTCATATCTCATTGTTTTCTCTCTCCGCTATTCTTATACCATGCTCCTAGTGGTTTATTTGTGTGTTTGCAAATAAGTCAAACAAATGGTCATATTTGTTGTATTAGAGTGATGAAGAACAGATCTTAAGAAGTCTTCGTAAAGTGGTATCTTCAGTTGATTTCCTATTTTATGATGATTCGTTATTCTGAAGAAGGCGGAAAAAATAAAATATGTTACTGACGTTGTCTGAAAGAAAAGGAATAAATATACTTTTTAATTTATAAGGAACTTCTTTTGTACCGTGAATTTAGCAAAAAATATCATATCCGATGAGTGTGCTTTTATAATTACGCATCAGTATGACAAAAAGGGCCATGAAGTTGAGATTGGCAGTAAAGTGGCAGTAATACACAATAAAGACAAATATCTGACATTTGCATACACTTACTGGTTATATTTGGTAAAAGAAGTTTAACCGAGGGAAACGAACCAGTGCTTTTTAAATGGAAAAATGCAAAATAATAATGATTTGAAATTTGGTTTAACGAAATTGAGTTAAAAGCGTTACAATTCTTTCTTTCATTCTTGGTGTATTTTGCAGATTAACTTATTTCCTTATTTATTATATCTTATTTTTGATATCGGAGTTAGCAAGTAATGTGAAATTGTACTTTCAAGTTGTATTTTAGACAATAGACATTTGTAAATGTCAGTTTTTTACAGACCAAATGTTTAGATTCTATTACTTGCATTTTAGTACATGTATATCCATAAAAGTGAAATAATCAATAGAAATGACTATATACTTGTTTAAGTTGGAAAAAAACTATGTTCACGAGAGGAAAATGTTTGGTGATATTTTTCATGAATTTGAGTATACGTATGCACTCAAATGCGCTTAATGTTTCCTGTTACGATAAA
The DNA here is from genome assembly GCF_026571515.1 of Ruditapes philippinarum. Lineage (NCBI taxonomy): Eukaryota > Metazoa > Mollusca > Bivalvia > Venerida > Veneridae > Ruditapes > Ruditapes philippinarum. The sequence goes on along the minus strand of NW_026863775.1, from coordinate 98,127 downwards.
AAGCAGTCGTTTTGCCATATTTACAATATACAGTTGACACTCAATAAGTCAAAATCGCTTTACTCAAAATTCTGCGTTGGTCGAAGAATTTCTAAAGTCCCGTCAACTTTCCTTCTTTATCATTGTATTTTAACTTCGCTTAGGTCAAAATTTGACTTACCGAGACTCCTGTTTAGTCGAAAAGAAAATTTGGTCCCGTCAATTAAAGTCCAACATATTTTCATCTCAATTAGTCGAAGTGTAAAAACAGCCGACAGATCAAAGGTCGGAGACATTAAGGTGAGATGTTGTCACTCGTGATTCACACGTTGCATAGTGAATTTAATTGCCGGTCATCATGTATTATTAACACGTCGTAATAGCGGCTTTAATCGGTTTCAGGACTTAATTGGTTTTAACAGTTAGATAACTAAATTAAGATTTAATGATCAATTCACTTCAAATACTAAACAAACTGTTGTTAAAATAAATGTGTCATTGTGTTTTTATTGTAATGAATTGTCATGAGTGCTTTACTGATGAATACTGACAAACTTGCATTTATGTCATTGCTACGAATGTTTGTGTTTATGTAACACTATTAATATACATGTACATGTATTAAATTTTCAATAATATACATTTTTGTTCATTTATAATTTGTAGTTGTAAGTGATTTACCGTCATTTCAACGGTTAAATATTGCAGCATTGGCGCTATCAACAATAAAAGACCTACTTCTTTGCACATTCAATCAGGCACATGTATATACATGTACGAATGTCAACGAAACGGCAGATCCACGTTACTCGAATTCCGTTTCTCTCGAAGTAAAATGCACAGTCCCTTGAAATTCGAGTTACCGAGAGTCAACTGTAATTTGTCGATAGATCAGGGCTCAGGCTCTTACAGAATATAAGATAATGATTGTGTTAGTCAATAGTAATAATAATAGCGATAATAATAAACAGCAATAATTATAACAATAATATTTTATCATAAATGTTGAAAATATAAGTTGATCATATTAATAATAATAATAATAGCGATAATTATAATAATAATAATAATAAAAATAATAATACTGCTTTCATTCATCGTCTTATTGCCTTGACATTTAACCAGTATACCAAAAGTACATATTAAACGACACAATAGTTTGGATACTCACTCAATGACCACCACGATAATAAACGTGTGAGAACATTTACAGATACTTAGACAACGCTCAACATTGTGTCGTTAGTTGTAATTAGATGTCGTAAGTAATTGATTTAACTATTTCCAATCCTCTGGAAACCAGTTCCATCAAATTGCTAGAGATAACATATAAATATATAGTGGTAAACGAAATATAGACAGACATTTAAGAGAGAACAGTTCATTGTGTTTATAACAATGCTAATAGGTTTACGACTCCTAGCCAAACAAAATAACCTCAAATAATAACCTACGCTACACAACTAAAGCAAATGGAATAGTTCCTGTCACGTCACGGTATTTCTTAAACATTTTTCTTCAATTTGCATCTTCAGTATTTTATAGTGATGACTACATTCCTGTAAACATATCTGTGTAAAAAGTATGTGCGCTTCTTGTTGAAATACTTCGATAATCATTCTGGAAATATGTTCAAAAAGAAAAAGATAGAAAGTAGGAAACAGCAATTTGACGGAATTTACGGTGTGAATAAAGAATTTACAAAACTTTCTACCGGATGTATATCAACAGTTTTTCATACCAAAGGTTTGTTGTTATTTAATGTTAAATATGTATGCAATAAAGAAGTGTTCTATCTAATACGTAAACTTGTAAAGGTTTAGTAAATGCATGTAATAGAACATATATGAAATGTAGATTTTTTATCACGTGCTTTCTGCGCAAATAATATTTTAAATATATCACTTTCTTATCATAACATCAGTTAGGAACTGTACACATTTTAAAATTATGAAATTTACTTGTATATGGTTTCAAACGTTTTGTTTTTGACCATTTTCAGTCATATTAACATTGCCTAGTCGAATGTAAAATGTTTGTAACCAAAACTAACTAACTAAATAAATAAACGCATGATATATGTATTTTTTTAATTATTTTGTGAAGTTTCTGAATTTATTTTGATTGCGAAGTACAAAAATGACTGACAAAATATCTTCTTCAGAAACAAAAAGGCCCATCAAACTTTAATGACAAATGTCGCTGTATTTAATCAGCAACATCATCTGTTTCACTTCCTATATTTCCATTTACGATTATTGATTGCAAACTTAGACGATAACATTGCAAATATAAAAATACTAAAAACAATCAGTCGAATTTAAGATCAATAAATGGACACCTGTATTGATAACAAAAGCTCCGAAGAATCAACTATAAAATGTTTTTTTATGTCAGTTACAATAACCTCAAAATGAATATAAAATACATGTTGTCACAATTGATAAAACTATAAATGCGCTGATGTCTTGCAGTTTGTCATGCCATGTCAATCTTTTATTGAATCCCGTTTAAATGGAAAATTAATGACAATCAGCTGCTAGAGGCTAGTTCATATTGATTGTATACCAGCAGTATAACCTCTAAGTCCATACCACTGAAATGAAATCAGAAACGAGACTTGCTATTATGCCATTTTATTTTTCTTGTGGTTTAAATTAATAAACGAATTATCAAAGTTTCAGCTTACATTGCTAATGCATTTTATTAGATTTGCAGTAGAAAATTGACAAAAGGGTCGTGAACACATTTGCACAACACGAGACAATAAAACTTGTATTTAAAAGTTTCGTATATTTTTTACTAATTTTAATACATTCAATAAAAAAGTATGTTAACAATATTCCAGCCTAATGTAAAAAAAACGTTCTCGAGAAAAAAAATATTAATAAAGTTATTCCTCATTCTAAGAAACAGAAAAGTGAAGAATAGATTTTGCACGTTTTATCTGATAGTTTTCATTGAAAATGACGCTACTATATCAACAAAATGGAATATTAGCCATTTACATATATTTAATAAACATAATAATTAGTGGTGAACGAAATATAGACAAGTCATGTACGTAGACGCCGGCATGAGAAAACAACCTTTAACGTCATTTTTCGAATGACGTCAAAAGACGTTAATATTGTCATTGTCATTAAAATATAAAAAAAAACTGCCCATGAAATGTTAAAAATAGACATGAATATGTAACGGTAAGCAGTTTTCAGAACTTTAATATTTTTATTTCAAGGACTAGAGAATTGAATATCTTAAAGAATTCAAAATGTCAATTAAGAAAATGCAGAAAATAGTGAATGGTGTTACAACACTATTTTATGATAATATGCTAATTTTATGTTTTGCAAGGAGTGCATTTAAACGAAGAATATATACATATTCCTCTGTTTGTCTTTTCCATTAGTCTTATACCATTACAAAAGCCAAAAACAATTTTCTTGTAGTTTATTTGTATTTCTGGAAGTACCTCAAACAAAATGTCATAATTGTTGTATAAATTAATGATAGAGTACAGATTATAATTATGAAGTAAGTTGCGTTTCTGTTTTATGTGGTTTCCTTTCTTTCCGAAGCAGAAAAAAATATTAAAAATATTTTTATCCGGTGAACTTGCGTGGAAGAAAATGAAAAGATGTATCTTAATAAATTAGGAACATCGACTTTATCTAATGATGTTGAAAATTCCTCGCTTGTTTCAATTTGCCAGGTGCTTATACTGTAAACATCACAAGTTTTTACGTGCATACCATTGAACACTTGATTTGAGGTAATCCAGACTTGCTTGCATTCTTCTTTTAAACAATTATCCATCCCGTCAGTACCTTGGGGTTAAATTGCATTAATTCTGCAGTTTTCCTCCTACACTAATTTCTCAATTAATTTTATATAAAAAATGAAAAAAAAAACTTAACAACTAACTTGTTAAGTTTGTTAAATGGATATGCCCAATTTTAAAGTTTAAGCTGTTAATCTAAAGTTTTAGTGCTTTCAATAATTAATTTAAACATACTATATTTACATATTTAATATTCTTACCCAATAGGATTAGAATGGAAGACAAACTGTCTTATGAAAATTTTATGGACTTCATTAAGCAGCCAACAGTGTTATTTGGTCATATGGCTCTCCTGGCTTTATACTGGTTGCAAATTTTTTCTTTCTTTCCCTTTCAGGTTTAGAACGTTTTTATAATTTATTTCGCTTTTACAATAGATATCATGTTATGTCAAATGTTTCATTTATTAAGGTATTATCTAATGTACTAGTAAGAATCTATCTGCTCTTGAGTCATTGGAAAAAGGTTGATGCAAACTTTATTATTTTGTCATATTGTTCCTTTTTTACTAATCAAAACAAGTTTTTCCTTTAAAGGTCGATACAAAGTGTTTTTGATTTAGAATCAATCTGAAGGAATATAAGTGAGCAAAGTTTTAAACAGCTGTGAAGAAATCAATCATAGTGTTTAACTATGTAATAACCATTAAACAGATCTTATCCTTCTATTGTCCATAATCTACAAGGAAAAGTATTTTCAAAAATCTAAGCCGATTTGCTTATGTCAACTAAACTGTGAAGGTGATTTTTAAGATGCTTAAATACTTACATAAAATAACCCGTGTAATTTACATTCTCACGGAAAGCTAATAAAAGATGCTTCTGATATTCAACGTTTCAGTTGTACAAGTTTATCAATCTTAAAATAAAAACGCATGCACAAATAATGAAAATGAGCATATGCGATTTGCCATTTTTATCATTTTCCATGTTGCAACACAGTAACTTATATCAAGTGGGAAGGATTATCTTTATAAGATTATCATGGTACAAACCAAACTATATTTATTTCGACAGCCGTATAGCTGAAATACAAATAAGTTTATTTCTAGTATGAAAGCAAAGAATTATATACTGTATATTAAGCATATTATATCTATTTTTCAGAAGGACAATTGAAACCTAAATCAGTTGATTTCTTACGTTGGAAGAACAGACAGGCACATAAAACTAGTGAATATGAGATACCCAACCTTATCATCAGACGCGGTCAAATGTTTGACATCAGCATTACATTCGAAAGAACATTCTCCTGTCAACAAGATGAACTAGTTCTTAAATTTGTAACAGGTACTTTAAAACCTTCAACCATTTTTATGAAATTTTACAAATCATTGTAGTACGTGATACGTGAGTGGCGATGCACGCCATTAAAATAGCAATTTTATTTTATTTCATTACAATTCTTTTTTACCAAGTTTTGACCAAGTCATTTAGCCAACTACTTTAGAATGATGTTGTGTAATAATTACGTTGTTTTTCATTCTTTTGCAATTTTGCAATTTCATTCCGACCTTTTTTTTATTATAACTCAATGTAAAACATATACATGTAAGTGGCGACAAGTGGATAACGCGAGTGGTTAACGCATCTAAGGATTCCTGACTGCGTTTGTTCAAACCCTGTCAGGGACAAGCCGTTGTTTTCTAGAGCAAGAAACTTCACATTGATTACTAAGTACTGGTTGGTTACAGGAACTGATTTGAAAGTGTTTCAATAAGCCTTTAGCTTCAAACTAAAATAAATTTTGTATAAACTAATGTGAAACTTAGTCTATAAAGTGTCAATGTTTGTTAAAGGACGACAACCCTTACAAAGTAAGGGAACAGTGGTTGCAGTACACAGGAAGAAAGTGCTGGATGATAAATCATGGGGTTACCAACTTGTAAGAGTAGAGGACAAACAAGTGCACCTTAAGGTAACAAAAACATTACTTGAAGTATTATGATATATATTCTGTGCTTAATGTGCTCTTTGAGCCATAAATCCCCACGTATATGACTTATATAATTAGGTTAAACTATATGTAATGTACAACAAGTCACATGAAACAAAACGATCACTTTTAGTCCAAATAACATAATTGAAACAAAATAATTTGAAGGCTGTTATATTACACGACCCACTTGAGGATGTTTAGAATGTTTGTTTATATGAGAAGGCAGCTAATTATGTACCCATTACACAAAGATTGAAGAATATACCTAAATTAAATGTTGGCTATAACCTGGAATAGTCAGTAAACAAGATTTTATTCCGTTTTCTATAGTTTATTATATAAAAGTTTGACTCATAAAATATACTGAGAGGTCATCTGGAGATTGCCTACATGTTAATTTTATTTCAATGATATACATTATTGAAGTTAAACAATTAAAATGGAATTATTTATAACTAATATAAATGTTTTATGATATGTTCACGCGTCATTGTTCTCGCTCTGTAATAAAAAGTACGAATTGTAATATTTGGTGTTTCATATCATTTAAAACTTTACTCTTACCTGTTTTTAGCTCACCTGTCACAAAGTGACAGGGTGAGCTTTTGTGATCGCTTTTCGTCCGGCGTCCGTCCGTCATCCGTCCGTCCGTCCGTCCGTAAACTTTTGCTTCAAATGACATCTCCTCATAAACCACTAAGCCAATTTCAATTTAGTTCCATGCAGAACTCTGGTTGCCATGGCAACCGAAAGAAAAAACTTTAAATATCTACTTTTAAAGAACCCAAAGAGCTAGAGCTTAGATATTTGGCATGAAACATTTTCTAATGAGTGTCTACCAAGTTTGTTCAAATAAAAGCCCTGGGTTTAAAATTGGCCCCGTCCCAGGGGGTCATTGATTTTCCCTATATGCATATAGTATAACTTAAAAAATCTTCTTTTAAAGAACCCAAAGAGCTAGAGCTAAGATATTTAGCATGAAACATCTTCTAGTGAGTGTCTACCAAGTTTGTTCAAATAAAAGCCCTGGGGTCAAAATTGGCCCTGCACCAGGGGGGTCATTGAATTTCCCTATATGCATATAGTAAAAACTTAAAAAATCTGCTTTTAAAGAACTTAAAGAGCTAGAGCTAAGATATTTAGCATGAAACATGTTCTAATGGGTGTCTACTAAGTTTGTTCAAATAAAAGCCCTGGGGTCAAAATTGGTCCTGCCCCGGGGGTCATTGATTTTCCTTATATGTGTTTAGCAAAAACTTAAAAAACCTCTTTGAAAAAATTCCAAATAGCTAGAGTTTAGATATTAAGCATGAAACATCTTCTAGTGAGTGTCTACAAAGTTTGTTCAAATTAAAAGCCCTGGGGTTAAAATTGGCCCCGTCCCGGGGGTCATTTTGATTTCCTTATAAGTGTATAGCAAAAAACTTAAAAAATCTTCTTTGAAATAACCCAAATAGCTAGAGTTAGATATTAAGCATGAAACATCTTCTAATAAGTGTCTACAAAGTTGTTCAAATAAAAGCCTTGGGTCAAAACGGGCCCCGCCCAGGGATGTCATTGTTTTTAACTATATGTGTATAGTAAAAACTTAAAAAATCTTCTTTTAAAAAACCCATTGAGCTAGAGCTTAGATGTTTAGCATGAAACATCTTCTTATGGGTTTCTACCAAGTTTGTTCAAATAAAAGCCCTTGGGTTAAAATTAATTCTGCCGGGGGGGGGGAGAGAAGGTCATTGTTTTTCCTTATATGTGTAAAGAAAAAACTTAACATCATGAAACGTCTTCTAATGGGTGTCTTAATTCCAAGTTTGTTCAAATAAAAGCCCTGGGGTTTAAACTGGCCCCGCTTCGGGGGCCTATATACAGGTGAGCGACCTCAGGGCCATCATGGCCCTCTTGTATTCAAAAACGTTACTTTCTAAACACCTGATATTTACCGTTTAAAAAACAAAAATTCTGTTAATTGTTCATTACAAGCAATATGTGTATAATTTTAATCTTCTATTGCAAAATACACGTGTTATATTTTACTAGCGTTTAATTAGCTACAAGCACGTGAAATCTTACTAACATATGACACTGTTTATACATGTAGATCGGCACCAATTTGTTTGATATCACCTACTTCTCTAACCAGACTTGACTCGTGACAAGCTTTTGCCTATATACTTGCTCGTTACTATCACTTACCTAATTAACCCAAACTGTTTAGCGTCAATCGTTAAGCTATTTTCTTATAGTACTCTCGTTTGTTTATCATTAATTAGCCTGGAAAATATCACAGAACTGTGTCATGCCTCTACCAAGCAATCTTTTTGATTGCTTTCCCATTTAAGTATTTTCCAATATCGGCAAGGTATTGAAATTACAGGTCAATAATAAGATCAACTATTAGGTGATGCATAAGAACAATCACTAAAAACATATATATCATTTAAATATCTAAGACTTCCCGTTCTGTTCTCAATATTTTATCAACACAAAAGATGTTTATCAATATCCAATGTATATTTTTAATCATTACATGTAGTACATGTTAATCAATCCAGTTTTGTATGACAAAAGAGCAACATAGTGCATCTCGAAAGAATTAAATATATATTTTTTTTTTAAAATTTGCAAATATTTCTCTCGCATGCTTATATGCAATTTCCAATACTTTTTGGACATTATGCCCTATGCTTGAAATAACACTTTTTTGTTGTTTTTTTTCCAAATATATATATTATTTAATCAAATCTCTTGTATTAGGTAAGCACCTCACCGGATGCTATTGTTGGTCGGTACAATCTATTTATAGAAACAACGCACAAAACTGACCAAGGAGATCAGGAAAAGTACAGATATGCCCAACCAGATGATATCTATATTCTGTTTAACCCATGGTGCCAAGGTAATTTGACACACAATATAATTTGACTTTCCAGAGCATGTTGCGTTCTTGAACAAAAATGTGATCAAACAAAAGAATTGTATCTGGTATTTTGTTTCGTCTGTCTAACGTCAGGTAACATTTACCAATTAATGTTTTCCGCAGGTTTCCTGCTAATTTCCTGAAAATGAATGATCGGATGTTTTTAACTTATCTAACAGTGTGAAATGAGAAAGAAATAATTCATTGCTATCAACTATAAAATTAATGTGCAAACATGCTTTATAAGTAATGCAGGAAGTTTGACTTGCCAATCTGATTAGCAGGGAAAGGGTTTGTTTTTGACCAGTTTTAACCAAATAAATTATCTGCTGGATATCATTTTTTGTTAGAAACCATTATTCTGTTCAAACATCCTACGATTGAATTTGAATTCTTTTAATATCACTAAAAACAGTTCAAAGTTTTTGAGTCAATGTAACAAGTGCATATGTGTATTTTTTTTGTTTTCAAATCATGGTGAGCGTAAATGATCAATACAATAGTAACATATAGGTCAGTTATTCTGTTTATTGTGTTAAATACTCTAAATGATATTGTTTATTTAAGTGTTCAATAGAACTTTATTTCGTTTCTTACTTTCGAATGACTAAACAAGAAATATAGCAAATAGATGTTATGTAGTATGCATGGTTATTGTAATTCTGTCATAAAATGTTCTTGTTTCAGACGATCAAGTATTTCTTGAAGAAGAATCTCAGCGACAAGAATATGTCCTCGGTGAAACAGGACGTATTTGGTTAGGCACTGTCGGAAAATTTTGTGTAAGGCCGTGGAATTTTAGCCAGGTAATCTAACGATGTGCTAAAAATGATGTTAGACTCTAATTGTTACATTACCATTAACATTATGCAAAATAATTGTTATATTTGTGCTTTTTACAGCCAATGATTAAATAGCAATCGTTACATCGTTACAATTAGTGGTTTACAACCATCTTCATTGGGGAAACACGAAAAATATATGGCTTCCCAAGCATATTATCTTCCTTTGTTGAAAATCACGATTTCATGTATCTATAAGAATTCATAATACATTGCTAGAATATTACTATTGATACAGATGGGAGAAACCATGACGTAATATTAAATACCATTGTGATTACTAATTGTTCGTATCGCTATACATGTATAACAAGAAATATTTACATAATGACTTAACCTTATTATATCAATCGATCGTCCGACACATTGAGAGTGGATGCTCTTCAATAATCAGTCATCATTACCAAACATTTACTGACACAGATAGGAAAGTACAAGTAGAGCAACGACAACAACAACACATTTATGTGTTTGGTTTGTTTGTTTTTTTTCGATTTTATGTCACACTGACATTGTAAAGTTCATAAAAAGACTTCCCAGCTTTACTGGTGCATCAAGATGTCAGGTTATCATCCATGCATTGTTCTAGGCACGATGCATGAGCGGGCACATGTGTTTTATCGCCAAACTTTCATAAGCCTTTTGAAAGCTTCATCACGCTAAGGAATCCAAGTCCCAGGCGGGTATCGAACCTACAAGTTAACAACTCAACAACAAATATAAAACAAAACAAACAGAACAAACGCAATAGTACTACACATAGTACTTTTACAAAAATCCCTAGAATTACTATATATTTTTGTCTTATGTAAATGGCCGATCAATGAATAAGTTTGCTTTTTCTTTCCTTGCAATTAGTATAATTTATTTTGCTAAAGAAATTAAGTAAGTTTTAAGTAAGGAATAAAAAAACGTACTTGTACAAAAATTGATGAGAGTTATATCAAAATGGCATCACTTAAAGATCATTGCTAACATTCCTTTTCAAATATTACATTACATGTAATAAAGATGTACAGTTAGAGGGAAGAAGGTCGTACAAAGTTAACTAGTTGCCAAAATTCTGTTTCAGTTTGACGATGTGAGTCTTGTAGCGGCTATTGCGATCATGGAGAAATCTGAACTTGGAGATCAGGCTAGAGGCAATTCTGTATTCGTTCTTCGGGCTCTTAGTAGAGTTGTATGTATTATTCTTAATTAATGTTGGTATCGTTTCCTTGCCTTTGTACCCTCTGTTTGACCAAAAAACTGCTAAATTTCTGAATTGGATGTGTCCAATCTTCATTTATGAACTGTCTTTTATCTATTTTGTGGATATCAAAATAATATTCAGCCAGAAATAGTCAGACTGCACGGATAATATTTGAGAATAATATTTGAATATTTACAGTTGTAGAAATGCTCTTTATTTAGATATATTCGAAGCTAGTATATGGGCAATAAGATCTTGCTAACTTACAACTTGTCCGAGCAAATCTATACATTCAGAAAATACAATACAGCATGTCTCGTATTTTCATATGGTAAATACTACTACAACTAAACACGAAATTTGAACACAACATAAAGAAATTAGATTATACTAAAGACAAAGGAAGTTAAAGAAGCTAATTAAAAAAAATGTGGGGGAAAAACTGATATTAAAGTAAAATATTCTCATTTGCTAGTCAAATTTAACCATAATGGACCCATACTGTTTCATTGCAGTTCAACACTAATGAGAGAGACGGTGGAGTTTTGGTAGGTAACTGGTCAGGCAAGTATGATGACGGTGTGGCACCACATGCATGGAATGGTAGTGCTGCTATTCTCGAAGAATTTCTAAAGAAACGGAAAGGTGTTAAATACGGACAATGTTGGACATTCGCTGCTGTAGCAACCACGGGTATGTATTGTTATGTATTTTATTATTCATATTTACGAAACCACAATTGTCAATTACAAGAGACGGGTTTTGGTTTACTTTCACATTTCCTTTTAAGCGTACAGTATAATATATTAAACTGGTCTAAAATAAACTAATACTCATACATATTATTCATCCCAAACATCAATTGCTTGACAGCCAGTCTATGCATTTTCAGATTCTTACCGAGATAATTAAAGGTGTCGGAAGAATATCGATGATAATCAGCATCAAGTTGACGCAAAAATGCCGAAAAAGATAATCACCTAATTCAAAATCCAGTATAATAAGATAAATAAGATAAATATTTATGCCCAGAGACTAAATATCTGTCCAAATTCATTTCACGCATAGTCTTTTTTTTGTTGTTTTTTTGATGGCTGATTCAAAAAATGTGCCGTTAACTTAATTGCACTTTGATTAAAACTTTAGGAACGGAATGAAAAGAAAATTGTACAGCATCTTGTCCTACTCTTCTTGCTTTTTGCTGATCACACGCTCTTAAAAATATAATTATGTTTGAAGAAACTAAAATTGTCTCCACTTAACTTATAAAATAGCCTTAATCTCTATTAATTTCCTGATTGCTAAAATCAAATAGGTCCAGGTACTGATTATATATTTTTTTAATTTATCTTATTTCTCTAACGCTTTAAACATTACTTGATGAAATAAATCAACAATAATTTTCAAAGTTCCAAAATTGAGGAATAAGAATAAGAGTAAGAGTCATTTTTCTAGATACCTGTTTTTTTATTATAAAAAACAACCTGTCTTAAAAAAACATTAACTTTATAATCAATGATAGTTTTTTTTTATAGTACATGTACTTGGATTAAACATTTTTGCGTACAGCTCATTCATCAAGAATTATCAAGTTTTTATGAGACAAAGTTTCCATGAAAACAATGCCATGGTATAGCCATGCTTTACATTTGAGTATTCAAGAGAGGGAAATAAGCAAAAATGTAGACCAATCATTATCAAATTATCAAAAATTAACTTTTCAAAATCACAAATTATAAGTTTTCAGCATAGTTCCAGATTAATAAGTCTATTGATTCAGGTTAATATTTCTATTACAATTAATTTTACGACGGAATAATCGACGTCGAAATTACGAAGAATAAAAGAAAGACTTCCGTAAAAAATGCGTAGTTTAGTTGCAAATTGCAGTTTGAGTTTATTCAAAGGGATCAAGAATTAGGACATTCTGAAGCGTTTAATAAAAAATATTTTTTTTTACATTTAATGACAATGAAGCATTTTATTATTGTTTAGAACAAAAATACATTGCTCAAATTTCAATAATTCATGTTCTTTAAAAAGGAATGTAAGTGTAATAACAATTAATGAACCATCATTAGCAACTAGTTTACAACATTTACTATAAATTTTGAAGATATCAAATATAGCAAAATAGTTTCTAAACTATCAGCTAGCGAAAAGCGAAATACAGACATAATGCCAGGAAAAGTGCAGATAAACAATAACAAAGCAATTATAAACTTCATTCCTCACAAAAACAGAAATAAACGACCTGCCCGACAAGCATTCAATCGTTTTATTTTTATTTCATTAACCATCTGTTCTTACTATACATTCGTGTACAATTATTTGATAACTATTCGATTATTATTTCATTTGATTATAGTATTCCGAGCTCTTGGCATACCAACAAGGTGTGTCACAGTGTTTAAAGCAGCACATGACAGCGACTACAGTTCTCCAATGGACTCTCATTGGTCTATGGACGGCAAACCAAAGACGTCTATGAGTGATACAATCTGGTAATTCCCTTGAAATATATTTCAGAAATAGAAAGATTAATGCATATCTTAATCTTCAATACTGCAATTGCCATGAAAAGCAGTCTGCTTTATTTTCGTGCCAATTACATTGTTGATTAAGTATAAATAGATAAAGGGACATAAAGCATATGGTTGGTATATATAAATGTTTCATATCATTACAATGTTGTTTAGGAGTAAATAAAGATTGAATTCTAAAAATAGAATTGTTATCATTTAACCATATGCTCGCTTACAATTGAAAACTTATATATATATACTATGTCAGAAAAATATGCAAAATGTTTTACGTCTCACCGTATGTTAGAAATGATTGGGATAAATTCAGTATAGATCTGCATTTTTCAATTCTAGATAATTATTTATCTTGTTTTGTCGTGGGATCGTTTACATCTGGTGGTTTGGAATTCTTGTTTGATCTAAATTGCATTGCCCTGTGCAAACATATGATCAACATCATTTTCAGTATTTAAATGCATTTCTGTTTATCCATTGTTTATTTTGTGAAAAGCCATTCGATTTTGTTAAATTTGGCATTTGCTTTGAATCATGAGCCAAATAGCATTGCATTTATTAATGTATATTTCAAATACCAACAAACTATAAATTGTTTCTCGTGCAATATTTTCCCGTTTGTGTACAATTTTCGTTTTCCCTAGGGATTTTCATGTATGGAATGAATCATGGTGCAAGCGACCAGATTTACCCCCAGGATATGATGGCTGGCAAGCATACGACCCCACTCCACAGGAATGTCTTGAAGGTGAATTATTTGTCCGTTCATATCATATCACGACGCCATGGTAGTTTAATATTATATTTATGTTCAAGTATTCAAATATGCATAAAAACTATTTTTTTTTATAGTTTTACCACAGTTTGAGGAGCAATTGGTAAAGCGTTCATATTTCAAAATAGAAATGTGCTCCGGGAATATTTATAAAGCAAAGAATATCAGAAAAACATTATAGATAACTTATTGAAACAGAATAATTAAATTAGTTTTTGTCACAGGAGTTTTTTTAATTTGTATGGCTATTTATATCATGATTATGAAGGTGCGATTTTTGAGACATACATATTATGTATTTTGTTAAACATAAATGATGTAATAAAGGTATTTATTTACTTGCAAACGTAACTCATTAACGTATAGAAATCAGGTATATACTAGTACATTGTAGAAATTCCAATTAAGCTAATGAAGTAGATATTGCTTGTTGGATAAATTCGGATTATTTTGGATGTTAATGTAGATATTGCTTGTTGGATAAATTCGGTTTATTTTGGATGTTAAAGTATAATTTTGAGAACATTCCTTTGTTTAGATTTTGGTCATATGTTTCCAATAGTTTTATATAAAAAAAATATTTTGCTTAAATCATTCTCATTGTTGCTATTGCTTTTTACCACATGTTTTCTTCTTCAATTTTCTGTATATTTTTGTACATTTTTATTGACTCGATTCTTGAAGGGCATCTTGATGGTACGTCAGTTTTTATTTCTTGCATGGTTTAATATTTTGAACTGCGGTGGTTGTTTCAAAGAAATATATACACACACGTTCGTTGTCCTAGTGTGTCTTGGAATATATATGTGTTAACATTTGTTCATAGCCTGCTCCTACATTTAAATCGGTTCGATTCTAATAATGTTTTCCTCTTCAATTACTTTGTATGTTTAAAACTGTAATATAATGAATGTATCTTTCTTTATTTTGTATAACACTATCGATAACTTCTTATAACAGGAGTGTTTACGTGCGGTCCGGCGCCAGTGAAGGCCGTTAGACACGGTGAAATTTTTTATGGTTATGACACAAAGTTTTTGTTTGCGGAGGTTAATGGCGACAGAGTTCACTGGACCGTTGACCAAGAGGGAAACATGACACCTGTTGCAATAGAGGAAACTATAATGGGCAAATTCATCAGTACTAAAGCTGTTGGTACAATTTCAAGGGAAGATCTCACAAATGCATATAAGTTCAACGAAGGTATTTATCATATATTAATAAAAAACGGATATTTTAAAGTATTTGTTTTAAAAAAAAAATGTTATACTTATAAATTTTATTATGTTAAACATTGATTTGTCAGTAAATTGTAGTTTATTTAACCTATTTAATCTATTACAAATCAATTCACCAAACAATATTTTATGATCAGAAGATTCATTTCAGTCCTAATCGCAAAATATTAGTATATGTACAATGTATATGTTTATGACATTATTATTTCTGCATGTGTATGACCATTTCCGTTTAGAGCTGTTGTTAATAATCTGCTACAGTAAATTCATTTAGAAATTTATCCTGACCAAAATAACACACATTTTGATGTACAACTGGTTTCCTCTAATATTTCTGAATTCATAAATAATTGTAGACAGTGATGAAAAGCGTGTCACAGCCGAGCTTGCAAGAAAATTGAGCTCTAGAAGAAAGACAAATATAGAAGAACCAAGCTCAGTTGATGTTGAATTTTACTTAACATGCGACATGAAGCGCTGTGGAGATTTTAGCACTGTCATGAAAATAAAGAACACAAGCACGGAATCTCGAACAGTTGATGTACATTTAACTGCATTGTCATGTAGATATACTGGAATTCAAACTACTGAATTGAAGGATGCATATTCAACAACAGTGTTAGAACCTGATGCAGGTATATTTGCATTTCACTCCTGTAAAATAGATGTATTTTGTTACAATATTTGTATCAACAAGTCTTCAAATTTTTATTTTGAAAAGAAATAAAAACTTCTGAAAGTTGTTCTAAATAATGCACATTGTGACAAATGTACAAATATTTTGACTCATACACTCACTATACAGTTATAATTATTGTTTAAAGATATGCTGAAACAGTCGTTACCCCGATATCAGCGGGATTTGAAAAAATTAATAAAATCATTTGTACATTTTCCCATAGTTTGCACACAAAAGAACACGCAAAGCATTGCATTGTAAAAACTTAGAATATCTCAAATGTGTAATATATTCTTCATAGAATTAACAATTTGTCTTACTCGGATGGACGTTGCGTTTGTGTACATAATTCATGAAATATTTCATAGGCCAGATATACTTTCAGTAAAAATGTCCTGACTATTCGAGAGCTATTGAACTCACCCATGCGTCGGCAACCCCATCGCCGTCACACTTTGTTTAAGTTTTGACGTGCAAAGTGGTATCTTTAAAACTACTGATTGGAATGGATTGTAATTCACAAACTAATTTGAGAGTATATTAGAAAGTCACTGTCATAGGCACATAACTCTATAATGGATTTAGACAGAAGTATTGCCTTCTTGAACTTTAACATTATCCAAGCTCTTGTTTTACTATCAAGCATTGAGAGTATTGAGCACCCTGTCCTAGTGACAGCACATGTAAGCAATTAAAGTACTGTTCTTATTTACTAGATATAGTTGTTTTGTTTCTTATTACAGAGACTGAAGTTACATTACAATTGAAGTGTGTGGATTATATAGGAAGTGTTGATTCAGATAGCCACCTTAACTTATATGCAATGACACATGTAAAAGAGACAGGGCAGCGATACATTTACGAAGAGCCGGTTTGGATAGAGAAACCCCATATAGAATTGAAGGTATCAAGTTTAGAATCATTTACATTATTAAATACCTGAATCACAAAAATGTATGATCAAAAATGTGGATACTATTTGTTATTTTTTGGAAACCAAATCACTGTTACATTATCTTGGCCGAACAATTGTTTGTTAAAAAGATGTTTTGGAGTCTTATAGCTGTCTTTTTAGCTGCAGGCATAAGTCTGTATAAATTGTCGATGAGAGTAGTTTTAAAAAAGAGCATAATAACATTATTTGAACGAAATCAAACTGATTTTGTATTTAAGGGCATGGTCGCTTATTCATTAACAAGAAAAAAACGATCCAGAGAATGTAGATGATTCTTAATCTATAACAAACGTTACAGCAATTATGACATAGCAAAACATTATAGGTAACACGTGAGATGAATTGAAATGAAACTGAAATAAAATAATACTGAAATTGGATAAACTAAAATGCGTATACCTTTTACCCGCTCCACCCCCTCCCGCATTATTGAAAATGAAACAACAAAAAACACGAAAACCAAAGAATGTGAAATGAACAGAACTAAATAAAACTGCATCAGAAGAAACGAAGCCTGTGTATAAAAACAGTAGTCAACATTCAAAGTTCCGTAGAATATTTTCCAATTCAATATGATCATGAAACTCATTTCTAATTGACTGTAAAATTTCTAATCATAACTTTTATTACAGCAAAGCAATTTCTATGGATTCTGTATTGATAAGGAACATTCGTAAGTTATTGTCAATAAAATCAGTTTGCGTCTTGAATCATTTGAGCCGCGCCACGACAAAACCAACATAATGGGTTTGCGACCAGCATGGATCCAGACCAGGATCAGGATCCATGCTGTTCGCTTACAGACCCTATAACAAGTAAAGAACTGATAGCGAACAGTATGGATCCTGATCAGACTGCGCGGATGCGCAGGCTGGTCTGGATCCATGCTGGTCGCAAACCCATTATGTTGGTTATGTCGTGACGAGGCTCATTTTTGTTTTTTCAATCAGAAGCAAGGATACGACTTCTTTATTTAAAAGTTTGATCAATTTCTAAAATTACTATGAGAATGATTGTAGCAAAACCAGAATAAATTAATTACTAGTCTTTTTGTTAATTTGGGCAAATGAACAATAAACACATATTTATGTGACCACACTAATGTATTGAACTTTGTGAATGATAATGCCATGAACTTTATAATGTCCAGTCTGTTATAATTGAGAGATGACACCCATAGTTTTCTGACACAACACCCAAAATGTATTGTGTAAATATAATTGTTCATCATGAAAAATATAAATATATCGAATAAATATGTTTAAACCAATGTATTTGGAAAATATCATAAATCATGTAAATGTCACTAATTGGTTCAATGACTGCATTCATATATTACAAAATATTTTTAACAAAAGTCCTGAAAAATGTGATCTGATCCCTCTGAAGCATTATTATCATAACAAAATTACTTGAAAACTGCAAGTCTTACAAGTCTAAAAAAAACTATATTGATCATAAATCATACAAAAATTAAGGGAGATGGGTGCTGATCTCGTTGTTTACCATAACATGTATGACATGACAATTTTACTTTTAGACGGAAGGCAGTGCTCATGTCGGCAAAGCATTTGACGTGATCATAAAGTTGGTAAATCCATTAAGTGTGCCGCTTACAGGGGCGCTGTTAAATGTTGAGGGACCGGGAATGCAAAGAACATCGGCAATCAAAATCAAGTAAGAATTATGAATAGTAAATAACCAAAGGTGATGCCTTACCATGCAACATATTACTTTTGAATTTTCTGGTATTGTAGAACAGAAAATGGGAAGGTTTGATGTATTCACAGAGATTTACGTGCAAGTGTAATTAATTTCAATCTTTTCATGCTTTATCTTTATTGAAATACCGGTATTAAAATTGCTTGTTTGTTTAAAACTGGGAAATTTCAAGATAATTATTCCTCTTTAGATAAATCACATTCAAACGTGATGTACGTAATGCACGGGAACGACACAGCTACATTTATTCATATGTTTACTTCCGACATGCCAGATCGCATACTGAAAACAAAATTCGCATTTTTATTATTTTCTTTTCTAGAAAATCCATTGCTCCGGGGGAAGAACTCCGTGAAGTTGTACAAATGAAGTCGAGACGGTTAGGAAGAAAGGAAATCATCGCAAACCTGCAATGTAAACAACTGAGTGACGTCACCGGTGTTATAGAAATAGATGTTATTGAAGAAAATCGCACGTAGATCTATACACAACCGGTGGTACAAAAAATAGTGTCAAATGATGATTACTTGAAACTTGATAGTATATTTTGTGGTGTAATTGTGCAAATTCTTGCTCAAAAAAACTTTTCAACGTATGTACTGTTGGGATTTTTAGCAAGTTTTGATAAAATGTTTTCAAATACATTACATAAACAAATGAAAGTTGAGTTCCGAAGAGAACCTAAAATTACCAATGTTTTGTCAGATTTTAATTTGCAATGATAGAATTGATGATTGGCAATGGTGCTGATGTATGTTGTGAAGATTAGGTAGGAATTCTAATAATTTGAACTAGTAATATTTTCATCAGTCTTGACCTGCGAATGTTTCTTCTTATGGGTGTTTAGATATACCTTTATAAATCATGCTTTTAGGTGCTTTACTCTGTACATGATGAGAAATGGAGCGATTGGTGAGAAGACTAAATGAATATGTATATAGTATAAAAAATGCAAGTTTTCTTCTTTAAAATCAAGAATTCCTGCTACATTCACTTACTTATTAAAGGAAAATAAAATGATTCAATGTAAAAAATACAATAATTACATGTTTCTTTTCCGTATTCTATGGATGAGAAAAATGTAAGGTTGTGTAGATATATATGGGCTTTTTTAATTAACTCATTAAAAAGATTACATTGACTGGTGTGCTATTATCTTTGCACTTACGAGTAGTTCTTAAAGCTTAGAGACTTTTAAAAGCTGCAGATAGATAGGTTTTCTTAAAGTGTATATTTTTATCGAACAAGGTTACAGGTACCTAGTATTCATTTTGTGCAATAGCTGAAATTTTAATTTGTAAATGGTTTGCCACTTCCCAAAGGCGATTTCATAAAATAAAATTTTGTTGTTACTTAGGAGACGACTAATAAATACTTGTTTTTATTTCTTTATATAAAATAGTTTATTAGAAGTATTTCAGTGTTGTTCTAACAATTATGTCTTATGTCCTTAAAATACTGATGTCTCTGTAAATGTACCGAATACAAAGGTGTGTTTTATATTTGTTATCGCCAAAGTGCAATATATACTAATACTCATTTAGAACCATATTTCATTGCATTTTTTTCTGTTTGAAGTATATTCTATAATAATAAATTATCAATATAAGAAAAACATGTTGTTCTAGTACCCAGTCACATTTATATTTAAAAAAGGACTTAAACAATCTTCAAAGCTATTGAATTTGATATAAGTTTATGTCTAGACAAAAGCATTGTATTCAAAATAGTCGATAGTTATTTTCTGTAAAACATCAAATTTATTCTTCCAATCATATCAAGCATTTCATTCTTTGCATATTCTACCAAGAGTAGTGTTTTGAACATTTTAAACCAAGGCAAAAGTCAATGATATCAGGCATCATTCAAGCTATTTGGAAAGAATTGTTGGATGATATTAAGACAAAGATAAAATGATGTCTGGCTAAGAGTTAAAGGCTAATATCTTTGGCTTGATTTGCATGCAAGATCTAGAGAGCATTTCGCGATGAGCCAACTTGAATAGCTTTATAAAATGCAATTTTTTAGAAAACAGTTGACCGACAATCAACTCGGATTTATGTTCCTTATTCTTATCCAAGTTATCGGTTCCATATATGATCTGGCCTTAAACGTTTTAAAAAAGATTGCTTGGTAATTATGGACTTTATTGATATTTATGGCATGTAATGATTCAACAGTGGCACATTAAATTAAGTAAAAAAACATAAATGACAATGGATAAGTGCATTTCTTGGTAAGGACTGTGCTAGTCCTTCATATCCCGAGGAAACGTTGGATGGAGGTATCTCAGATAAAGCACATTAATATCAAAATATCATGTTCAACAGTACTTTCTGTACATGATCATTGTCCGAAAAGGTACAAAGGCTTGTTATTAAGATGATTTATCGAGTAAATCACTGCTTTATTATTATGAATGCATAAAATTGTCCAGAAAAAGGCACAAACCCTTCAGCAGTTATGGAGATACAAGATTACAAGCAAAAACTTTACCAAGAATTTCTAAGCCGAAAAAGGGGCATAATTATGCTAAATAACACATCAGAGTTATGGGACTTTTGCCAATTATGTAAGATACTCACAGAGAAAAAAGTGTGTGAAGTTTCCATCAATTCCCTTTAGTAGTTATGGAGATACCAGTTTACACGCAAACCCTTAACCAAGGTTCTCCCTATTGATGTCCAGTCCTTCTGTCGTCTGTTTGCTGATTACCGTGTCATTGACAGGCAGGCTAATTCTGCTGATGTCACTACCAAGCTACAAAATATTATAGCAAATATGAGAGAAGTAATATATTTGATAAGAGTTATACCATGCATCAAATGATTTTACATGCATCGCTCAAAACACCTTGCAAAGCCATTATTACTTTATAGACAAGACTGATTTTGAGAATTTGGCTCCCTATAAGATGCTAGAGGCATTTTGTAGTACAAGTGGTATCTCGGTGTATTTTACCTATTATAGGTATGCTGAATCCGATAAAGGTGGATACCAAATTGAAAAACTTGATCTTGACCATTGAAATGGCCATTTAAAATGACCACTAAAATGGCCGCCAAATTTCTTTATCATAAATGGATGATATATCAAATAAAACTTTTAAGGAAAGGAAAAGCCTGAAATTTGTCACAAAGCATGTTTAGCTAAAAACAAATTAGACACCAAAACAGAATTAAAAAAACACAAAACAATCCAATATGGCCGAAAAATCCAAGATGGCAGACATTTTTCTATAGGCCAATATAATAGTAATATAGAAGTAATATTAAAGATAGTACTGAAAACTTTAAGGCATTTACGCAGCGAACACTACACTCTTTCCTGCCCTATCTGCTAGATATAGAGCTTTCATGTATTTTATCTGGCACTCTATGCAAGCATATAGAGTGGCTACTCAGATTCCTACTTATATTTGCACAGCGTGCGTATGTGTGAGGGGGTTAAAACGTGTGCATGCAAAATATACATTAATTAAAGGCACCTTTCTCTGAGTACTCTTGGGTTTTGGTGTTCGTTTTTCTGTTATCGGTCGTCGTCTTCGTTCTTCTGTTATCGGTTCTCGTCGCATTTCTCTGCTGTCTTCTTCTCTTATTGGTCGTGACTTTTGTTTTTCAGTTTTTGGTCCTCGACGCAGTTCTCTTGTTGTCAGTTCTTCTGTATTCGGTCCTGGTCTCAGGTCTTTTGTTGTTACATGTTCTGTTATCGGTCCTCTTCTATTTTTCTGTTATCAATCCTCGTCTCCGCTGTCCTCGTTTTTCTCCTTTCTTCTGTCATCGGTTCTCGTCTCTTTTCTTATGTAATCAGTCCTGGTCACCGTTTTCTAGTTGTCAATTCTGTCATAGGTCTGTCTCTGTTATCGTCTATGTTATTCTGTTATCGGTCTTCGTCTATTTTTCTGTTATCAATCCTCGTCTCCGTTGTCTTGTTGTCAGTTCATATGTCATCGGTCCTTGTCCTGTTAATGGTTCTTGTCTTCGTTTTCCTCCTTTCTTCTTTCATCGGTTCCCGTATCTTCTATAATCAGTTCTGGTGCCCGTTTTCTTGTTATCAACTCTTGTGTCATGGGTTCCCGTCTATGTTATCGATTCCCGTTTTAATCCTTCTGTATTCAGTTATCGTCTATGTTATTATGTTATCGGTGTCCGTCTCTCTTTGTTGTTGTTTTGTTGTCAGCTATTCTGTTTTCGGTCCCTGTCCTGTTCTGTTATCGGTTCTTGTCTTCGTTTTTCTCCTTTCTTCTATGATATGTTCTCGTCTCTTTTCTTCTGCAATCAGTCGTGGCCTCCGTTTTCTTGTTGTCAGTTCTTCTGTTATCGGTCCCTGTCTCTGTTTTTCTGTTATCGGTTGACGTCTCTGTTCGCTTGTTGTCAGTTCTTCTGTTATCGGTCCCTGTCTCTGTTCTTCTGTTAGCGGTCTTCGTCTCTGTTCGCTTGTTGTCAATTCTTGTCTCCGTTCTTCCTTCTGTTATCGGTCGTCGTCTTCGGTCTTGTACTTTCGGTACTTGTTTCCTGTTCCGTTAAGGTCTTCTCTTGTTTCTATCGTTGCCGTCATCCTGTGTCTATGTCCTGGTTTTGTCAGTCTTGTAGTCATTTATTCGTTCAGTGGAGTAGCGGGGGATCGAACTCACGACCCCTTGATTTGTAGGCAGACAGTGTTACCACTGCACCATAGCGCCCGCTCTGAATAATAACCATTTTTGAAAATCCTTTATACATTAAATACTATTTCAATGGCTAACAAAGGGTGTATTACAATTACAAAAATGTATATTTTAACACCTCTATTATGTAGCCAACCCACGTGACTTTTATATATGGTCAAAGAAAATATTACTCCATTTTTAACACGTAGTATTTTTATAGATAATTTTGCTGTTACTTTAAGATATCCTGGAAATTTATTGGAGGGTACCCGGAATTCTAATGTATAATCTTCTTGTAGAATTTTCTCAAAACCGTGACTGAATTCCAAAATTTTCGAGAGCTGCCATGGCATAGCAAGCACACGTAGCAATATCCCGGTTTCAGACATTTTATGACTCGATGAAAATATGGTGTTGTTATTGTTGTTGTTGTTTCTAACTTTAACTTTAAATTTCAAATTAAATAGTCACTTATTTGTAAACAAAATGGTAAACATTTGTTGTTTTCTGTATTTTTGTTAAGAATGTGATAAAGTTTAAGATGACTTTTTAATATTAACGATTATCCATCGTATACCTGAATGCAGATATAATTGAATCTAAAAAATGAATTATGCAGATATTATTTTTGGCAGAAAACAACAAATACAAACAAAACAACACACAAAAAACCTACATGCAGCATACATGTGTAATGTTCACAATGTGCTGAAAAACGGCTCTTTATTAATTTCAATATTTCAGCAAGTGACACATTTTATAAAAGAATGGGACAGAAATGTTATTTAAAAAGTAGGTTGAATATTTTTTAAACCTCGTTTGCTCAACACTCAATTATCACATTTTTATATATAAACCTGAGGTACAGAAAATTGACAGAAAACAACTTTCATAGATTGAGATAGAGCCAAGATGTCGTAGATATTTGGGTTACAAAAGGAGTTTTTGATCCTGATAATGTTTTAAGTAGGAAAAACATATTACAAGCTTAAATTCTTAAAATTTTGTACTGCCTTAATTTTTTTTAAATTATTGCAATTATGTAATTATTATGTCTTTAGTTAGTTTCTGGAGAAAAGGCTTAACAAAGGTGGTATCTTTTATTTTATAGATAAATTTTATAATGTGTCACATGTCGCCTTGAAAAAAGATTTTGTAATGGTTTTGCGCATACTTAATCCCGCTTTTGCATGTTGGAACAACAATAGTTCATTTGTTTGTATTCACAGCCTCCTTGCTTATTTTGTTTAGTCTTATTTCATTGACCTGTCAATTATAAATACATTACATCACTAATTGAAATATAAGATTACACTTCGAATATGGAGTATATAGAGGACATTTGTTTGTTTGTGTGTAAGATGAAATTTTATTTCATCGAGTGGGCTTTAAAAACAGTATTCCCACGAGTGGCGTGGCCACGAGTGAGAATACTGTTTTTAAAGTTCACGAAAAAGTTTATTTTTTAAAACACTTTTTGTGTCGGTTTGTGTTGTGTTTATGGCATTGAAATGACATTTTTTGACATTTCAAAATAATTTTTAAATATTCATTTTAAACCATAAATACCATAATAAGTGCAAAATATATGAAAACAAAATGAACAACTTAAAAAAAACATAGCTACAAATAATGTTGAAAATTACGGAACACCTGAAGTGACATTTTCCACATTTTCTTCCTGAATTGAATTCGTTTTTACGAGATAATAATTCCCAATTAGAAATATTATTTCGTTTTAACGAAAAATAAAATCTTAATTACGAAATATTGATTCGTTATTACGAAATATTATTCCGTAATTACGTATATTAATTCGTTATTACGAAATATTATTTCGTAATTACGAAATATTAATTTGTTATTACGAAATATTTATTCTTTGGTAATATTTATAAACTAAGTTTATTGTTAAATATAAGTCAAGTAAACAAAACATTAAAAGTGATTTTTTTTCAATCTTAGTCTTATACTATAACGCGCTAGTAAAACAGTACTGTATATACTGTTAATTGAGCCATTAGACTTATAATCGCTATATTTGGTGGCCAATCTCATTAAAATCCAATCATATTGAATAATCATTTGATTTTTACAAGAATAATTAATTGCATCATATTGTATCATAGTTTAAATGACCTATTATAGTATTTTTAAGCAGCCATTTTGAATTGACCTTTTGAAGGTCAAGGTCAAGTTTATTTTCTTGGTATCCACCCTCATCGTCTTCAGCATACCAGTATTAGGTTAAAGCACTCGAGATATTACTTGTACTATAAAATGCTTCCAGCATTCATATTTTCTTAAAATCAGTCTTGTCTATTACACGCTAACCTCGTGACTATCAACCAAACTATTTTTGGAGGTGTGAAATAAGTCGAGTGGTCAACACATAAAAACAAAGCAACGATGATAGGTCGGGTTTCTGAGATGCATGAATCAGTAGCTTCGAGTTTATACAAAACAGCCAAGGCTATCATCTTGTTACTTCGTAACTTAGTAATACATAAATAAAAATCTTTTAAGTTCTTATTCTTTGCATATACTATCTTCTGAAGAAAATGTTAGTAGTAGCTGCCACGGTATCGGAGTTAGCGTAAGACTTTTGCGCTATTAGATACATTTTAACTGCATGTTTTTATTACCGATTTGAAAGTATTATATGCGGATGTTTCAAAGTTCAAATTTTACCACTTCATGTGAAATGTTGACTGTGCTAGGGAACGTGAAAGGCAGTATACGATCAGCGATACCTCCGTGAACAGGCTTAATCAAACCGAGCCTGCAACATTTTCAATTTTGCCGTGTTGGGCTTTCTTTAGGGATTCTGTTTTTATCAATTTTATATGTAATTGCCTGTATGAAAGCCAGGAAAAGATCTACATGATATGACAGTCACATGTAGGACTTTGGTTTAGCTTTATGATTGTTGTAGGACTGGAAGGATTGAAAAAATATTGCAAGTTTTGCTTAATTGCATTTATTATTTTCGTCTTGAATCAGTACTCGAAGTTGACCACGGAAAATCTTCTTTAAATTCCATTTTGTACTATTCATATTTGAATAGATAAAATGTTTTAATGAGTTTCAATTTAAGTAGATACCTTTATAATTTCAAAGTTATGCAATATCAATATTGCTGATTGAAGTTATACATTTACATAATTCATTTAAAGCTCAAAATAGAATAGGTTTGCAAAGAATATTGGGAAATGAAATAAATGTGTTGCTAATTATTGTTCGAAAGTTTGATACAACAGGTAAGTGGAATTATTTCTCTGAATGGAAATCGAGCTGGCATTTAAATTACACCAAGATACAAATTAATATGTAATATTTAAAATTTGTTTCTTCCAACCTAAATAGCTGCATAGAACTTTTCAGAAAAGCCAGAGTTTCTTCTATTGCTTAATTTGAACCTTATCAGTATCATCCACACTAGAATTTCAATCTATAGAAAGTAGTGTACATCGTATATTACAAAATAGTGATAATGAGGCTTTTCATTAGATGCGAATCAGTACATGCTTACACTAAATAGACACAATGTATAGTATAAAGTCGACAATGATAAAACAGATGCACAAAAGATCTAGTTATAATAGCTATTGCACTATAAGAAAGCAAGCAACAATAATTACCGAAATTTATAAAATCTAAACATCTTTGATTAAATGGTAACTATAAAATTTAAAGAAAATACTGCAGTACATACAACAAGCGGACGTTACATTAAATTTAAAATAGTACAGTTGGTGTTTGTTTTTCGGCATTTTAGTTCCATTAAAGTTTGGCGTGACACAGTCGCGCTACAAATATAATGGAATTGGTGCTGACATAACAAAATAACATAATTAGTGGTTGAATGTTTACTCAGCGCGCGTATTACTGAAAAATGGAACGATTTCATTGAACAAAATAATTGTTCAACCATTAAGTATAGGTGAGTGTTTGTTAGCGCAGCCGGGTGACAGAATGATTTAACGGAATTATGAAATTATAAGTTGTTGCAGGTTAAATAAACTAAATGTACTACTATAAAGCGTAATATTGTTCATCAATAAGGAATACATATAAACATATTCACAACTATAAACTAATCTTAGAAAATATACAGTATACATAAATTACGTCATATCTAAATAAGATGTCAAAGATATAGTTAAATATAACATTTATACAAAGGTGGGTAAGTATGAAATGCAAGATGGGATATCAATTAAACAAAAGCGAAAATATTTATTCCTACAGAATACAATTAAAGTTTCAGCCGTATTTTTTGAGCGCAGTTATACTCTTAACTTTCAAGTGGTTATTCAGAAGCGTATGAGTTTACTCTTTCGATATCCCTGTGGTAAAGGTTATCTGGGTAAATGAAAGTCTGGCATCTTTGTCAATGATAGGCTTGACTTTATGAATGTTTTTGCATTAGGTAACTATGAAGCGTTTTTCTACCAGACTTACAGACATCTTTAATTGACTCGTGCCCCTTTTTGAATGAATGCATTCACCTGGAAACAGTTGCATAAGATACAATGTACTTCATTATTGCCATAAATATTACATATATCATTACTATATAAACATTGATAGCAGACTGTCTAAGTTTTGCTCGAGCATTTATGTAAACCCGTATTTCAGCACTTTTAACTGAGCGTTTACCAGCCAAGTTATAATATATACTCGTGTAAAGGTATTTTAATGTGAATAAAATTCTTAATGAAGATGCTCTAAATCATAGCAAAGTTTAAACAAACACAATCTTGATCACGAGCTAAGTTAGAAATGTACTTCATAGTACATTATATATTGACAACCCTCGTAATTAAACTTAATATTAGGCAATGCAACTTATGAAAGATTGTGGCATTACAAAAAATCCGTGCAGGAGCAAAGATGCAAATATCAAGAAAAGCAACAAACTAAATAAATGCCAAGTAGAAGAATACATTATATTAAATTACAATGCAATGAAATGGTAGACACAATTTAATTCACTTCATAATTCAAAAGAAAATGTCACACACAAAGCATGCTTGCAATCAATTCATACAAAAAGAATCGGCTGAATACTATGAGCCAGGTAAGGGCGTGTATGTAAAAATAGATATAAAATAAAATGAGCTCATTACATAATAACAGCTTTTAAACAAATTAATAAACTGCAGTTTGTGCATAATTTACATATTCTTTCCTTTTTCAAATGAAACTAAAGTTAACTTTTTAAAATGAGCAAAATTTGAAAGTTACTTGTACTTAAATCTAGTACTTTCTTTGAATCTTTCACTGAATTTTCAATAGGTCCATCAACTGAAATATACTGTAGAGTTCCATATTATCATTTATATTCGTGTCCCTTTTCGCTATTTAAAATTAAAAGCGCTTTTCGCTAATATTGTAACCGGAATGGTACGGCACAGAGACCGTCTGAAACTTTATTTGACGCATGCGCAATCAATAAAAACAAATGCAGCAGCTGTAACTGTCTGCATTCGACAGAAAGTCAGTGTTAAACGTGTATTCTAAATGAAACATGTGGCGACATTTATAATTAAATAGTGACAAACATACATACAATCGATAGAAATATTTTAACTTTATTTTAGATGAGAAAATAATTTATTTAGGAATCATATGAGCAGATAATGAAAATGGAATTGTTAAAAATTCTGCTATTTTTTATGACATTTTGCCATGCCTATGCCGCATCTAATATTGACATGGATAAAGGTATAGTTTTGTATTTATAGTGATTAGATTATACGTTATTTTTTGTATATAATACATTTATTGTATTTGTATTCTTAACAAACAAATTGTACATAATTTACACTGGAACAGTGTAAGAATTCTGGAAAGGTTACAAACAAATGAGTGCTTTGGTAAAATTTATGTATAAACTGGGACACAAAATGTGCCCCAGGGATAATACATACATGGTAAACAACAGAACATCATCTTTCAATGCTAAAACTTTCTATCTCATAATCTGGGAAACGCTGCCGCAACAACTACAGTTCAAACATCAATTCATCAACTTAATGTTTTTATTTTCTATATTTGATTAAAAGCTTACATAAGCTGTATCACAAGACAACATGATGACAATTAAATCCGGTGACATGCTCAAGCTCGAGACGGAAGTAATGATAAAGCACTTTATGGAACACTGCTGAAAGAAGTAGCTCTGTTTTTTACCAGGCTTGTTATAATTCATTAATTGTACTGCGCGACAAGATATTGTGCTATTTTCATGTCTGGGCAATGTTATAATTGTACTGCGCGACAAGATATTGTGCTATTTTCATGTCTGGGCAATATCTTGCCTCTAGATTCTGCCCCAGAATGATAATATCTCAGAATCAATCTTTGGCACGTCAATATATTTTAACTACGAAATATACCTATAGATATTCTCTGTAATATATGTTAAAAAGGAGAAATAAATATAAATTCATTTCATAATTAACAAGGAAAGTACAGTGAATGTTTATAAATCAATATTCTATTTCTATCTATCACCTAATTTTCAGCTGTAAATAAAACTTTTGAAAGGCTCTCTCTATATTTTTGGGTCTGTAATCAATACTGTGGTGTTGTACATCATTAATTGTTGTAAGCTTAATGTTTTGTTTACTTTGAATTCATGGATCATGATGCAGTTTAATGTATAGTGTATCAGGGTTTCTACTAGGAATTTTTATTTAAGAGTCCCAGGGACTCATGCTTCTAAAATATGAGGGTCCCAGAGAAAAATATGAGCGTCCTAATCATTTATTACTTTAAAGTAAGGATTACATTTTTTGGTTGAGACGCAATGGTTGCATTTCATACCCGTAATCTTCTCGTTTTGGACGAGCCACGGGTAAGTACTTGGCCACTTTTCATTAAAACTATGTGATTTCTTAGGGGGAGCAGCCAACATGTTTTACGATTTATTTGCATAGCAACGCATAGACTTGGACGCTTTTTTAAGGTCAACTAAATTCTAGTGTGCGCCGTTTTATTCCGTATTAAACTATAATTAATTGAAAGAAAGATAACTCTGCTGTATTCAATATTAGAACCCGTCTACCAAATTACGTCATTTCCTTTAAAGAAGTGGAAGGAATTTCCAAATGACATTTACGGAGGAAAATTTAATTTGCATCCCCGTGGACGCAGACTTAGAGTTATTGAGGGTCCTAGGATCAAGGACGCAGGAAATGTGCGTGGTGTATACAGATAAATGAAAACGGAAGGCATAGAAATGTTCAATAATTAAGGGAGACAGGAGAAGATGTTTTAATCTTAATACTCGACTTCACTTTTCATAACTTAGTTCTAATACGATCATATTAATTTGTTACATATATCCCAATGTCAGTTTCTTTATGTATCTAATGACAGATCTAAAGGCTTTTATAGAAATATTGACCTTGTAAGACTAAGAGCCTGTCCTCTATTTATAACTATTATTTTACCAGTTGAACTCTTAGAAGTAAGTTTTTGCCAAGTTAGCTTGGCTTCGTGATTCACTATATCTTTCGAGAGATTCATAATGGTTACATTATGTATGTTGAACCTTAAATTTCATGCTTTTGATTTAATCTAGCAGATATGGAAACCATTTTCAGAACTCAATATAGTAATACGTAGGTTATATTGTACAGTACAATGTATGATATTATATTCCTACATGTACATACTAAATGAGGTTTCAGCCTATTTCATACACATGATATTTTTACACATTTAATTAAATACTACTATATATTTGTACTACAAAATAAATAATGAAATTATCAAATATGATAATGTCAAGTAAGAAGCTATTGAATTATAACTTTGGATCTTTTCTCATAATATTTTAATTTATAATTCTCTCTAGATATACTGTATGGTATAATTAAGAATAAAATCTTTAGCCATTTTACCAATTCATTTGGTCTTTCAAATTCTTTTTCAAAACTTTTAATTTTTTCCTTTATTGAATAAATGCTGTATTAAATTAACTGATATATTGTACAAAGCAGTCTCTTTTAGAGTTCAGTTACACAAAAACATATTGTCACAACTTACTATAAGAAAATCATTGTTTCAAGGTGTGCAATATGAGTTTTCAGAAGTAACACAAGTGTTTATAATGTTCTAGGTTGAAAAGTACAGTCATGTTTTTGTACATTTATGTAGGTCTGAGATATAAAACAAGTGTGAAAAGCTTTTTTCACTGGAAGGAAAGTGGGGGGGGGGGGCTTCCCTTAAATTTAGGGAAATATAAAAACAGCTTTTTTCGCAAAACGGAAAGAAAAAACCTATAAAAAGCTGCATGACTTTTAAGAATTTTCTGAGGGGGAATCAGAAGGGAAAAAAGCTGTGATTACCTGAACTTATAAATGTAGGTAATATAAGATATTCATAAACATGTACATACTACATAGTGCTCTATAAGCTAGTGACATTCAAATCATGAAATGTATTCTTTGAAAGATCATAGTGGCTAGATTATTTATGAATCTTTAATTTGGTTCCCTGAAACTGAAACTTGAAGTTGTTATTTGAATATATTTCTTTTGAGAAAAAACTTTTATTATATTTTTCTCAAAGTATTGTTAACTTAAAAAGTACTAAAAAAAAATGGTACCAATAACGATGAAAAGTAATTGTTGTCTGAATTAAGCTTGTTGGAATCCTATGTATTCATAATCTGCAACCTTTGAGGGGAGACTTATACTCGTAATAAGTTATTATAATGGTTCACGACAAACTATAAAATTATAACCAAAATATTTATGCGATTCGAATTGTTTTGCTTAAACAGAAAACATAACAGAGAATGCTTTTCAAGGCCTTTTGAATGGTAAGTGAAGTTTAGACTGCAATGTACAATGTATGTCTGATTTTTTAAGGGTTATGGATCGTATTGTAACAGTCTTGTGTTACTATGGATTTATATCATTCTTGGAAGCTATAAAAGCCTAGGATTTTATTCTTTTATTTAACAATTTTATTAGAATAGAAACATATTATTTTCATCTACACATGAATACTCTGTTGAAATTTTATTTTTTTGTTGGTACTTATATTTTGATATTATATTTTTGGTTGATTGAATTTATTATTATGCATGCTTGATTGATATATAATGTATTTACTTTTTGTGTCAATTTATGTGTGATAGATTCATTATGACCTTTTGCATTTACATACTGTAACCTTTAACCCAGTAAATTAATTTATTCTGGTTTGCCTTTTGATTGAAGAAATGTCCATTGTCAGTTTATACTATTTCATTAATTTAGTAATTGCATGTATGAAAATTGAATATTCATCCTGCTTAATAGCTCAATTGGATATTTAGCATTATATAGATTTGAAAACGTTGAGTCTACATGGTTCAATCCTCTGGAAATATGTAATTTCTTTGTGACAATTGGCCACTGACATTGTCGTGGTCATTTTATCTCTCACTGATGATTCAGAAATCATGTGAGGTAAGCAGTTGGTCACTATAGAGAAGTTGGAAATTTACTGGTGTATAAGTTATCCAGGGTTAAAAACTAGAAAGTCACTGCTGAGAAATGGCAAAAATTATGTATATTGGAAATGAGCATAAAAGCACTAAAACAAACTGATCAATAAATCAAACTGATAAAAAAAATCAATAAATTTGCAGTCCAGCCAAAAATATAATTGTTTTATAATCTGATATGAAAGATTTGTATCATGATTTTAAGTCTAGATGTGATTTGAAAGTTGTTTCAGGTAAAAAATAAGACATTAAATGAACTTTATTCAAATGGTTAAAAGGTTTGTCATGTAAATCTTTATAAAAAGTGATTTGATATATTTTAGTTAAATTCTTAATATGATTATTATATACATTTCAGTTCTGAGGGGCATTTTTTCTGGTTCAGTGTTTATTGTTTACTTTACCTTCTGTTTTATATTGTCTTATTGTATTGAATTTAACATGTCTTTTTTTGTTTATTCATTTATATATTAATTTAAACCAGTAACTGTCGAGAAATAAAAACTCTTCATGACCTAGATTATTATTAAACTTTCACAGATGTTGAGATTTATGCCACATATTTCTGTCAAAGTAAGTGATGATTTAAAGCACTGATTTGTACTCATAATTCACTTTAAAAGCTTAAACACATATACTGTGGAAAAAAAAACACAAAACAACTAGTTACTGTATGTGAAGTTTCTTGGTGACCATTTCATTTGTAGCGAAGTAGCGAATTTCGTAAAAAACATTGTTTTTTATTTTTCTTTTGTTTCTTTCTACCCATTTTGTAAATTGTATCACATTACTTTTCATGTTCATGTTTAAAGTTGAGAATTTTGACAATGGATGTTACAACCACATTTAGGGAGCATATGTCAGCTTTACTAAATGTCCTTGTTATTGATGTTATTAACATTTATACATGTACACCAGGCATATGTACATGACATTTATTGATATAACTAACAATCTGTCAGCCTGTACGAAATTTTGGCACGGATTCTGGGCGGAATTGGCACGGAATTGGCACGGAATCAGTGATTTCTGGGCGGACCAGGGACGGAAACGCAAAATCCGTGCCATTCTGTCTCACAAGAAAAATATTTTGTTCACTTTTCTGGGCGGAAAACTAGAAAAATTCCGGCTGGAATTTTATTTTGAGCAGAATTTATACTTAAACATTTCATCTTGGACAGAATTTTCAACTTTGAAATTTTTTTGGGTAGGAATAGTCTTCACTACGGGCGGAATTCTATACTTAAACATTTTTCTTGAACAGAATTTCACATATAAGATGTCCAAATCATAATTGTACTCCTGTTTTTGCACTTGCAGACATTGAAATTTTACCTACTGTACTTATTTTTTTTTGCTGAACCAATAATTACAGGTGTATTTTTAGAATTAATATATTATTTATTTTAGACATTAAAATAGGCCTTCTTTTTAGATAAAAAATGTGGCATTAATAATATATTGTCAGACTAATTTATATTTTTTGTACTGAAAAACAACTGTAATTATCTTAGTGTAGAATTTGAAAACATTCACCTCCAAAATGCTTAAGTTTATAATATAAAGATTTTTCATACAGCTTGTATTATGATACATTTACTGTATTATGAATTTTAAATATGATTTAAGGACATCATCTGAAAGCAACATTAAAATAAGAATGCTTTTTAAATTTGAATATACTATAGAATATAGGGCAGTCACATAGGGACAAGATTATGTGTGCTTGCCATTTTAAATTCTAAGAATTCATGATTTTGTTATAAAAAATATAAACAAAACAAAACAGTGCATGAAATAATCTCATATATAATGCCCTTTTAATCTATATAAAATTGATCAACCAATATGCCCAATAATTGCTTTTATTTACTGTAGGCAAATAAATACTACAATGTATATTCTCACTGAGATAATATTCACCCAGATTTTACACTACACAGATCAGAGCTCTGATAAAACTCTACTGACCAGCAGTTTCCCATCATCTACGCATGACTGGTCATTCCAACAGATCAGGCTGTTCCATGTAATTATTTTGGGGAGAGATAACATTATAAATTGCATATGTAGAATTTGTCTAGGACATATTGCAATTTTTTTGTACAAAAATTTGTAATTGTTTTTTAAAATTTATATATATCTATTTGTTATTTGATATTTCTTTTACATTCAATGAATGAAAGTTAAGATGATGAGTAAATTAACCCAGTTTTACATAATGATGGGCCGGTCCATTATACAGTAAACTGTTGTGAATTTTGAATTCTAAGATATCTGGGTCAGCAAAAAGAGTGGAGGATGTACTTGATATTTTAACAATTTTGGAGTAAAGTTTTGTTTAAGATCTCAAAGTGTTAAAGTAATTGGTATGATAACATGGGACAAGGAGATGTATAACATAATCAGGTAATTATTAACTTTTAGTTACATTAATTTTATATGACGACAGTATCAATACTAAGTAGCCAACTAAAATTTGTAACAAGAGGTCATTGTTGTTTTAGTATTTTCAACTTCATACATTTGTTTTTTTTCTGATAATTGTTTTAAATCTTTAATACATTGTATAATTTGCAAGTTAAAATTATTCAATGATTTTTTTGTTAATATATAATGGTTGTGTAAATCTATATTGTATAAATAGCATGTAAGTATATCTTTTGCATTTCCTGGAAATTAAACAAATTAAATGAATTTGATTAAATAGGACTAAATGGTACAATCAGTAGTTTTGTACAGTTGAACAGGGTCATCATAATCATTTATTATTTTACATGTTTGTGTTGTCTTTCCTATGGAACAATCTAAAATTACATTTTACACTCATAATTTGCAGGCTGCTCAGGGACTTAAGTGCTGACTGTGAGATGCCAGGTGTTTAATAATGATGTGCAGTATTAATCCTGAAAAGGTATATTTTTAAATCTCTATACTTAACTATTCAACATCTTTCCTTGAAAAATACATAACCAGTATTAAATAGTGTCACACATAAAGCAATCAGTTAATTCTTATACAGAGCAATTCTTAAACACTTGTACACTTGAATAGCTGATTCTGTGTTGCTTTACTATTTTTGAATATGCTTTATAAGCATAGTAAATATTTAATACTGTTGAAACATAAAATTTGATATTATTAAAAAATATAAAATATAACTGCATATAATTATGCAATAAAACATAATTGAGCCATGTCATGACAAAACCAACATAATGGGTTTGCGACCAGCATGGATCCAGACCAGCCTGCGCCTCAGCGCAGTCTGATCAGGATCTATGCTGTTCGCTATCAGTTTCTCTACTTGTAATAGGGATTGTAAGCGAACAGCATGGATCCTGATGAGACCGCGCGGATGCGCAGGCTGGTCTGGATCCATGCTGGTCGCAAACCCATTATGTTGGTTTTGTCATGACATGGCTCAATTCATTACAAAATATTTGTTTAATTAATTATGAATTTTATTATTAAAGGTGAGCACAACCACAAGAAGTTCTAGGAAACACAGGCAGTGGACTTAAAACAGACATGGATTAAAGAAATAGTAATTTAAATAATAAGAAACATTTGAAACAAATTTATGATTGAAACACTTCCAGCAAAATAATTGCAAAAAAAAAACAACAAAGTGTTGGCTTCTAAGATTCCAAAACCTGCAACTAGAAAAAAAACTGTTTGTGTTATAGTGAATGTAGGGTATTCTATTCTGTATTTGGACTAAAGGATATGATATTTTTTTTATTAAATTTTGTGAAAGAAAATTTAATGTGATACATTATTGATAATTTTATGCCAAAATATGTGATCATGATAAACTCATAAAATTCCGCCCCCTGAATTCTGTCACAGAATTCCGCCCAGAATCTTGTTTGACAATTCCGCTCCGAAATTCCGCCCCAAGGTTCCGCCCCAAGATTCCGCTTCAAAATTCTGCCCCAAGATTCCGCTTCAAAATTCCGCCCCAACTCATTTGCATATTTCGTCCCAATTCCGCCCAGAATCCGTTCCATTTCCGCCTGGAATCCGGCCGGAATCCGTGCCAAAAGCAAATGGTTTAACACTTGTATATTCGGGGTAGAATTTAAATTTCTGGGCGGAATCTGCCTTTGAATTCCGCCCCATTTCCGTGCAGAAAATTTCGTACAGGATGTTATATTCTCTGCATGCTATAATTACATATCATTATTTCTACTTTTCTAGAAGTATTATTTATCCCATGTGCATGATGTATACAAATTGCATGTCTGACAAGAATTAAACAGATCATTCAAATTTTTAGTAAAAATCTTTTGGGAGATTTTGAATTTTATATGGAAGTTATAGTTAAAGTGTATAAAGCTATATATCTGGTTTGAATTTTATAAAAGTATACTTTCAAAATGCTTGTATGAAATAAATATGGTAATGAATTGCCTTAAAAGTGAATTGCTCATGCACAAAATCATTGCTAAGAGGATAAAACACATTTATACCCTTTAAAAACTACATGTAGCTCGTGTTTCCTTTATTTATAGAAAGAAGTCTGTATTAAAGAAATGGCATAATAGTTTATTTAAAAAAAAATTTTGTTCCCACTACTAATTGTGTAAATAAAAATAAATTCATTCATATATCTTAGTGTTATAATACTAAAGCTTTGATACCAGAAAAAGGGACAAATAATTTACTCAGGCTTATTCAAGTCTGGTATGTTTGTATTATAATATTTATGAGTACAATTGCTCATGAAGAAAATTGCCATACTTATGCATATTTGACCTTTGCAAAGGAATACAGAAAATGAAGTACTAAATAGGAGCTATTTCTCAGCAGTAATTGTATGGTAAAGGTCAGATTGATTGCAGGCATTCTTATGTTGTTGTTGTTGGCGGTTTCATCATGCATGATTATGCCCCTAATTATTAACAATATCCATGTATGCGTGTAACATTAGTACATGTACAATGCATGCCATTTAAGTAAATCAGACAAAAGGCTTAAAACATAATATTATATAAACCATCTTTCTTAACTAAAGCCATCCAAATCAGAATAAAAAGCAACTGGATTGTTTTTTGTTTTTTTTTAAATACTTCATAACTATTTGGTATGTAAATTGAAATGTAAGTTGAAATTTATTCGTTGGGATGAGGAATTAATAAAAATCCTCCTAGAAATTTTTTGTGGTAAAACGTTAAGAAACAGTCCCTGTGACTTATGGTGGAGCTTCATACTGTGATCAGTGGGTGGTTGATGCTCATAATTCAGATGTATGTTACCTCCCTGTCCGATCAATAATTTGTTTTTGAGGTCAAAGTTCAAGGTCATGGTGACCTAGTGAAATAGTAACCCTTGTCTAATTATTAGCTTGAAAAGGAATATGCCTTAGTTAAAGCTAAACTTACATGTAGCTGGAACATAATGATCATCATCAGGCCAGTGGGATATCCTTGCCTAGTCAGTCATACTAACTAGAATTTTCTCAGTTTGAGTTTGCGAAATTTATTACATGTAGTTAATTATATGTATTGATGTAACATAATTTATAATGACCTGTATGAAATATGCATATAAAGTATAATATGCTACTGTAAAAGGCTAAAGTTGGGGCATAAGTGTCCCATGGACATATTTCTAGTATATCCTTGTAACCGTTCCATTAAATGAAAAAACCATTTCCCAAAATGAATCAAATATCCCAATTTTTACTGTTTTACATTTCTCATATTGGTATAGGACCCATGCACACTTTTCCCAAAATGGTGAGAAAAAGGACATTACATGTACATGTAGATTTTGTTTATGTCAATCTGTAAGCTCTACATCATGATTATTTTTAGCTTGTTTTCATTGACAGAGAAGAAGAATACTATATATTTACCCATAGGGGATTTAATAGGAGAGTCTGCACCATCTGTATGTGAGATATTAATTGTTAGAGGAGATATTGTTAGACTTATGGGACAGTGTATTGTAACATCTGTTGATGAACATGTATATATAACTGATAACATTGATGAATGTCTCTTTTTAACCAGTCACCTGGCATTGTATTATAAAGCTACTATTGAATATTGATGAAAACGTCTGTAAATGGCTGAGATAAGTTGGAGAATTTAATTAAGAGAAAAATAAAGACCTTTTAAGATTAGGAGTCTCTGGGAAAGATGACAGCTTGTTTGTATTATAGTTATTGTAGTTTGGGAAGAGTTAAGATGTATGGATTAACTTTTTAATACCTTTTAATACTCTGTATAATATGAAGAAGTCAGTTGTGCAATATTAAGTAAGATTTATCCCCGCTCTGGTCATTATCTGCTCTTGTTATAATGTATAAAGGGAGGTAACTTAAAGGAACTCTTACTGCGGTCTAAAAGCCTAGAAATATTGAATATGAATTTCTTACATACATTTAGGTCAACTTCTTACATAGATCAGATGGGGCACTTAAAACAGAAGGATATGCCAAAGATAAGTAAGAAAATACTCAAAAATAAGTTGAAAATCTTATTTTGTGCTATTCTTAAAAAAAATGTCCGATTTCAGTGAAAAGTGTTGATTTATGATTTTGGGTAACTTTTCACTGTGAGTTAGTATAC
Organism: Ruditapes philippinarum; assembly: GCF_026571515.1. NCBI lineage: Eukaryota > Metazoa > Mollusca > Bivalvia > Venerida > Veneridae > Ruditapes > Ruditapes philippinarum. The sequence goes on along the minus strand of NW_026863775.1, from coordinate 58,772 downwards.
CCATTCAGTGAGTGAATGATCTGAAATTTTGCACACTTAAATTTAGTAACTGGTTATCAGACCTACATCAAAGGGAACATTTATCCAAAAAAAATATATTTCCAGTCTTCATTTGCGTCAAAAAACCTCTGTGGAGTCCCTTTAAGTTTTATTTTTTTCATACAATTTAAACATGTCCTTAATTTTTAACTTTTTTAAAGTTTATTCATAAATTATTAAATTGTCAAGTCATGAAATCTTAACTTTTGTTATCTTAAAACCTTAATTATCCAACTTCAAGGAAAATGGAATGGTCAATATTTGAGCATAAAAAGGGTTGGCATCTTAGCATTATACTGTTGGCTTACTGAGCTCTTACTTGATTTTTGGTTTAGTCGGACCCACTTCATATATCCATCTTATAAACTCATAATACAAACACAGCAGTCATTTTATTATGCATGCAGGCCTTGCCATGATAATGTTGCAAATTGGCTTAAATTAGCATGATTTTTACTGGCAAATGGTTATTTCAAATCTCTTTAACATTGTTTCTAATTATTTACATATTTAACTAAACCCAAGATGAAAGTGTCTATTGCAAAAATAATCACCGACACGACAGTCCTAGTGCATTATAGTTTGGAAACCTTTCCATTAAAAATCCCATACATGCACAGTGTGTTTTTAACTGGAGTGCAGATATTAGTATCCAGTTACCACACTTTCTGTCGGGGATAAAAACATGGTTTTGCCTATGATACAAAAGAGAAAGAAAATCAGAATGCTTTGCAATCAGAATACAGTCATGTAATTACAAAAAAAACTTGATGTTCTGGGATTGACAAATAATCAATGCATTTGGATATTAAGGCATTTTGAGCTCCTTACCCAGATTCCTTGTGAAAAAATAATGGTCTTTAAAATACGTGCTGTTTCTTACTTGATAGCATAATGATACCACATTGTATTTGTTTGAACAGCTCAGTTTAAAGTGAACATTAAAATGATTGTCAGCGTCAGCCTGATGTATTAATTCCTTTTAAATCTTGTTGCAGGGCTGATTAAGCCTAATATAAATGACCAATTAAGAAGGAATAATTGAACAATGTTTATTATAAAGGATTTAACTCATTACAGTGTTGGAGCAGTACCTATAGACTCTTGCAGAAATCATGATCATAAAGTAGAAAAACATCTTCTTCTTTTTTTGATGATAATTACATTTATCATTCATTATAATATATAAAATTGGTGTGGAAAGATGAATTTGACGGTTTAAAATGCATTTCAGCGAGTGAAAAGGCGAGTTTTTAACATTAAAACTTTCAAGCCCCTAATGTGCGGTTACGCCGGAATTAAGGGCATTTGGTTCCATGCTCCGACACTTTTTTTAGTCTCAGGTAGAAAATCAATATATTTACATAATCTTTTGGTATAAAACATTGAACTAATGGCAAAACATGGCTAGGATAAAAATATACATTATACCTGCATCTGTTGTCTATACACAGCCAGATGTTATTTAAGGTAACATACTGGCAGCTGCTGCCACAGTTCACATCAATAAATAACTGTATTTACTGCGTTGTACAAATATCATTTGTTTGTCAGTTGTTGTTTTTAATTGTGACAGTTGAGAGTACATGTTTTTGCTTTTTTTTTAGGTCATTTATGTTTGAAACACATTAACATTAGTAATATATTACATGTATAGTTATATGAATAATTAAAATGTTTTTTCTGGTGACTTTATAATAATGCCATTTGAGTGCTGACTGATATTTCAGAATTGTACTTATAAAATGTGACATATACATGTAGGTTAGACATGCTCAATGTATAGAGACAGTTGACATTCAATATGCTTCAGCAGCAATTAATTAATTGGCAAGTAAATAATTTACAGTCTAGACATTGCTTCAATACAGCTTTAGAAATACATGTAGACTATTATATGTTGTGATGTTCAGACAAACTAATAAGATTTTTCATATAAAAATATTGCATCTTTAATTTATTCACTTATTTTGGGGTATATTTAGCTCATTTGGCTTTACTCAGAATTGATTGCCCGCCCCCCCCCCCCCCCTTTTTTATAGCTAGGTTACAATGCAGACTGCTTCTGGTTCTAATAGTCAGATGCCAAGTAATGTATGGAGAGGCACTGGAGATCTACCTATACCAGTAAAGCTTGAAAACCAAGTTGCTTTAATAGTTTTTATGTTTCATATAGAATGATATATAGATAGTGAAAGAAACAGCTCTTGTATAAAAACTATTGGTAATATCTTATAGCATATTGGCAAGATGATAGACAAGCTGCATGTTGTTGTTTACTTGACATTTATGATCTCTTCTTGAATCAATGACATTTAAATTATAGGTAGTGTAATCATAGATTAAAATGAGTAACTTTATATTGTTTTTGTGCATAACATAATTATATAATAAATTACATTTTCAACAGATTTTGACATTAATAGTTTACTTTTATTTCAGTGCAATGTCTGCCGCGGCAAGTTCACCTGTCATTTGGGGGTTCTTTGACAGAAATGGTCGTAATGTGGTCTACAGAGGTGCTGTGTACCCCACAAGTTTACTACGGTGAAGGGGAATGGAATCTGTCCATTATTGCAACAGGACGGTCACTTCCTATGGTATATAAAGAATCACTCGGACAGACTGTACATAAATCATCCTATCTTCACAGGGCTTATCTTACAGTAAGTGTAATTTACTTCTGAGTTAAATATAGCTCCAATTACTTCCTATTTGCCTAGCAGAAATAATTCTACAGTGCATGCAGTATGATCGACTTAGTTTTCGTATGTTATTATTTCCGCAAAGTGATGGATATTAGACTGTTGAAATAGTTATGTACTTTACTCATATAGATCTGGTTATGTACTTTTGTAACTACTTATATAGATTTGGTTTACACATGATTGGTAATGATTCAAACAAAAAGAAGAAACACTTTAAGTCATAAGACATCAAGCTTAGCACTTTTAACCCTTTAGAATTTTGTAAGTTTAAGAAGCAAAAGAAATGCAAGTTAATATTGAAACATGCAATAGTTCTTAATGTTGTTGTGGTTTATTTTACCTTTTCTTTAAATTATCTGAGCACAGTGCTCAGAAGTAAGCTTTTGTGGTGGCAATGTCCGTTGTCAGTGTTCTAATGTTCAGAAAAATGTCCATATCTGATAAACCACAGAGTAAATTTTGTTTAATTTTTGCATATAGGTCACCTTTAAGGCATATAACTGTCCTGTTGTCAATTTAATAGTTCCTTAAATAAGTGCCCATTAGGGGTGTTTTCCCATTAAGTTAATTTTTAAAATTCAAAAATTCTTCTGAATCACACTTTTTGAGCATTATTTTATTTATTTGTCCCGTATTTTATTACAGAATTTGAAGCCTGGTACCACATATCACTACATGCCAGTGAGTAATGATGTGAGCCGGGGACCATTCTACTTCAAAACTCCACCACTAGCTCAGGTAGTATACATATTCTTGTTTAAAATGTACAATACCATGATTTTTAAAATAGCAAAGCAAAATTAATGTAATGAATTATTTATTTCCTTCCTTGCCTGTCTTTGTTTTGATGTTTTTGGGGTATAACAATTGAATTTTTGTTTGTGAAATGTGATACAGTCACAGTTTACACTGATGGTCAAAATGAGTCGGCATTTTAATATCATTCTTCTTTCTGATTATTTGCCATTATGTAAATAAGCTGTTTTACTAGCTATTTCTACCATTATAAAGCCACGGGTAAGCATGCATGCACATCCATACAGTCTGACCAGACTTTGAGAACGCTGCTTGTCAATGTCTTGTTTAGTGGGGTAAAGGTAATTTTTTGAAAAATAAAAAGAAAAACATATTTCTGTCAGTCAATTGTGGACAATATTTTTTGTCATTTGAATTGATGTGAAGTATAAAATACTGGTTACATTTACATTTATGTATACTGTTATAAATCCTGTTGATGATTCAGATCACATGACTTTTTTGTATGTGGACATTCCCTCCAATTGGTATGAACAAAAGATGATAAATTTTAGAATTATCGTTAATAATGTTATGAATATATTTGTTTTCAAGTACATGAAACCAGAGTTCCTTATTTATGGTGACTTGGGAGTCCATTCAGAGAGTCTAGCTAAGCTGGAGTTAGAGGCGATGAAAGGAAAGTACACGTCTATACTTCATGTTGGAGACTTTGGTTACAACTTGGAGGACATGATTACAGAGGGCTTGTACAGTGGAGAAAATGTAAGTATAGTTTATCAAACTTTTATATGTTCTGAGTTCTATTTATGTAAATGTGCATTACTTACTTGGAGATTAAGCATATAAGTCAAACCATGCCCAAAGTAAATAGAAAGTTACATAATCAAGTATGTGCTCTAACAGATTTTGTAAAACCGTCTTGTTCTTACTGTTCATAAACTGAAGGCAACACAAATCAAGGAAATATATCCTAAGATAGGTTTTTAATATGTTTTTTGTGAAATTAAAAATTTTTTAACTTTTATTCAACAGGTTGGTGATGTATTTATGGCACAAATAGAAGAGATGGCGTCACATATTCCGTACATGGTATCGCCTGGAAATCATGGTAACCATTATAAAACTACTTCACACTGACATCTTATATTTAATTCTGATTTTTAATTTCATTTGAGTGGGAATTTTTTCATGACAAATTAGAATTTATACACAATAAATAAAGTACAGACAAAATGGGGAAAAAAATATTTTAAACATTTAAATTCTCATAGGAGTGTTTTCATATAAAGTCTGTAAGGAGAATAGGAAAGGTGATAAGAATCTGTGTCAAACTTTATAACAAATTTTGAAATATGTAGTGTAATTTTATATGTAAGACAATTTTATTACATAATAAAAAGCAATCTGAACTTTTAGGAAATGCATGTCAATATTGAGTGCATTGCTGTAGAATAATGCATGGTTTGCGGAATATAATCACGAAGGTCGGTTGGCCTTTGTGATTAATTAAAAAGCATTTGAATGATATACCGTGTAGTATTGAACTACAGTGCAGGAATAAATTTATATCTATTTCCATCCTAAAATGCTAATAAAATGGGTCATTGATAAAAATGTATTAAGTACAATGAGTGGAGAAATAAATTTTTCTGATGTCATTTGGTTTTATGATGTCATATATGACGTCATATGACAAGTAAAGCATTCTTTTTTTGTGCCATGCATATATTGTATGCACTCGACTGTTTATCTCTTTAACAGAGAAGTAATGTGAAACATGTTAGAATCATTGTTCCATGTGAAATAACATAATCTTAATTAATCTTTATTACTCTCAATACATGTAAGACATGCAAATATTAGGAATTTACAGTATATTATTATATTTAAGGCTTACAAACAAGCCTGTTAATCAAAAATTACAAATTTGACAACTCTTTAGTAAACCTAATGTCATTGAGGTGCAATGAACATACCACTTTCCTTATAATACAAGTTAATGATGCCTTGACAGTTTATTTAATTTATATTAAACATATATATGTAATGTGAAGAAATACCTTCATTTGGCAACACATCACTTTTATGCTAGTACAAATATAGACTTAAAACAGGCATCACAGTTTCAGTATCAGACTGGTTTTTCTACTGGTCAATTTTGAGGTATCTTGTGCAAAATTATTTTCAGAAAGAAAAACAACTCAAAAGTTTGTTACATTGTCACTCTATACCATGTTATTTAAGACAACATTCCATTAACTAATATCAGTTACAAAAGATTGGTTTGCCCTTTTGTTTATGTACTATAAATTACTGTTTTAAACTGATTATAATCTTTATTTAACTAAAATAACCCCTTGTCAATCTTATTGCTTTATGTACCTGTAACAGTAGCAGGGAAATGTTTGGTGCTTTTATCAATTGATCAAAGAATTGATGTTTTTTGTGTTCTCTCATTTTATCTTCCTTTTTATAACACAGTAAAATGTAGTATACATAAAGGCCCATTATGCCTCAGAAAAAAGTAAATGTTTACCTCTTTAGAAAGGGAAAACATGAATTAATAATGTTTAAATAATGGTTTTAGAGAATGTAAGATGCTTGTTACTTGAAGAAAATAATGATAAATGTAAAAAGATTTGTCATAGAATTAGCAAAATGTGAACAAAGTACTGCAGTATATTGACTTCTATACAAAATATCCAAATTCGCTATAACTTTACCGAAAATAGTTTGGGTTATTCGCCAATGAGTAACTTTTGAGCTATTGTTAAAGCACATCAAAATTAAAAAAGCTTTTGAGAAATAAAATAAAAGCATTTCTAATGCATTATGGTCTTTAATATTATACAAACATCCCATTCCAAGTTCTTTAGTTAGATTAATAGAATATGATGTTAAATAAAATGTGCTAGATATACATGACATATTGAGATAATTATACAAATTGTATAAATAAATTCATTGTAGTAAAAAATGATATCATTGAATGTTGTTTTTTAGCTTGACTATTCAAAGAATAGGTAGAGCTTTTGTTTTTGTATCATTTTACGCCTTTTCCCAACAGTATTTCAGTCATATAGGAGGCGCTATTGGGCTTACCAAGGCATTAGCATCACACCTTGGTTAAGTTTTTGCATCCAAGTTGGTATTTCCAATTCTTTTGAAGGGAATGGGTTGAAACTTCACTTACTTATTTGAAAGCGTAATTATAATGAAGTCACTAGCTGTCCTTAACTCTAACATGAATTTTGACAGAATTAAAGCCCTTTTTGAAATTAGAAAATTCTACTGTTTATACTATCAAGCGCTGAGAATAGTCAAACATGCTGTCCTACCCACAACTTTTGTATTTTTAATTGTTATATCTTAGGGTTTATTTATTGCAGAGATAGAAGAAGACACCTTTAACCAGTATAGATACAGATTTTCCATGCCAAATACAGAATGGCCGATTCCACTGAACAAGATGTGGTATAGTATGAATATAGGACCTGTACACTTTCTCAGGTATCAGTTTGTTCTACTTATTTCATTGTTCTTCAGTCTGTGCCAAGTTGAATTTTTAGCTTATCAGTGGTGTCCTTCGACCTTATTTAAGTGGAACACTGGCCTTGTACTTTTAGGAGTCCATGACCGAGTAGTTAATGTTGATGATTTCGAACCAATTGCCCCTTACAGCTGTGGGCTCGAATTCTGCAAGGGACATTGGATTCTCGCATGTAAGGAAGTTATCTGGCTAATAAGAGTGTTCTCAGGTGCACACTTGTGCCAGAAGTAATGAAGGGAAGCGCACCTATGGTCTTCCTCCACTGGTAAAACTGGAAAGTCACCATATGACATTTACAGTGTTGGTGCAACATGAAAAATAGCATTTAGTTTCTCTTTAACACTCAAATTAACAAACAGATTGTTTCAGTGAAGAAAGGTAGCTGTGATAAACTTGTGTACATATACATGTATTACACAAGTGTGTTCTGTTGAAAGTCTAAATTTATGTTTTCGCAACATGGTGGTGATTAAAACACCAAGTGTGAATTGATTTTATGATAATAAGTCATGTGAGAAGCAGATTGTCTGTTTTATAAAACAGCTGTTGAAATGAGATCATAATTCAAGTTGTTTACGAGTGCTCTAATTAATGATTTTCAAGCCATCCGAGGTAGAACTATAAACAAAATAGAGAAATAAATTTTGGGACCGCAAAAAGAAAGAGAATTCTGAGGTGTTAAAGAGATCCAAGGTGCAAGCTTTATAAGTAATTGTGTATATTTTCATTCAGAACCTCAATGTTGTCATAGTATAATAGAAATGATATGGCAAAAAGATAACAAACTAGCACAGTGTATCAAAATATGTTTCGCTTTGATAAGCTTTATCAGTTGATATGATATATTAAAAAACAAAACAAAAAAACACAGGGCAAACAAGTTTTTGTATGACAGAATTCTGTTTCAGTTATTCGTCTGAGGTGTTTTTTACAAGCAATGGACGATACATTGAGAGTCAAAAACAGTGGATTTTGGCGGACCTTGCTGCAGCAAACAGAAATAGACAAACTACCCCATGGATCATAGCATTTGGACACAGACCAATGTATTGTTCTAATGATGATCTTGATGATTGTACGTTACAAGAGTCCCAGGTCAGACTGGGGTAAGTTGTACACTGTAATATAGTTTAATACTCATTCATATTATTAATAATGCTGGCTTGATTTTAGCTCACCTGTCACAAAGTGACATGGTGAGCTTTTGTGATCGCTTTTCATCCGGCGTCCGTCCGTAAACTTTTGCTTCAAATGACATCTCCTCAAAAACCACTAAGCCAATTTCATCCAAACTTCACAGGAATGTTCCTTTGGTGGTCACCTTTAAAAATTGTTCAAAGAATTTAATTCCATGCAGAACTCTGGTTGCCATGGCAACCGAAAGAAAAAACTTTAAATATCTTCTTTTAAAGAACCCAAAGAGCTAGATCTAAGATATTTGGCATGAAACATCTTATAATGAGTGTCTACCAAGTTTGTTCAAATAAAAGCCCTGGGGTCAAAATTGGCCCCGCCCCAGGGGGTCATTGATTTTCCCTATATGCATATAGTAAAAACTTAAAAAATCTTCTTTTAAAGAACCCAAAGAGCTAGAGCTTAGATATTTGGCATGAAACATTTTCTAATGAGTGTCTACCAAGTTTGTTCAATAAAGGCCTGGGGTCAAAATTGGCCCCGCCCCATGGGGTCATTGATTTTCCCTATATGCATATAGTAAAAACTTAAAAAATCTTCTTTTAAAGAACCCAAAGAGCTAGAGCTAAGATATTTAGCATGAAACATCTTCTAGTGAGTGTCTACCAAGTTTGTTCAAATAAAAGCCCTTGGGGTCAAAATTGGCCCCGCACCAGGGGGGTCATTGATTTTCCCTATATGCATATAGTAAAAACTTAAAAAATCTTCTTTTAAAGAGAGCTAAGATATTTAGCATGAAACATGTTCTAATGGGTGTCTACTTAGTTTGTTCAAATAAAAGCCCTGGGGTCAAAATTGGCCCTGCCCCGGGGGTCATTGATTTTCCTTATAATATATGTGTATAGCAAAAACTTAAAAAACCTCTTTGAAAAAATCCCAAATAGCTAGAGTTTAGATATTAAGCATGAAACATCTTCTAGTGAGTGTCAACAAAGTTTGTTCAAATTAAAGCCCTGGGGTCAAAATTGGCCCCGTCCCGGGGGTCATTGATTTCCTTATATGTGTATAGCAAAAACTTAAAAAATCTTCTTTGAAAAAACCCAAATAGCTAGAGTTAGATATTAAGCATGAAACATCTTCTAATAAGTGTCTACAAAGTTTTTTCAAATAAAAGCCCTTGGGTCAAAACTGGCCCCGCCCCAGGGGTGTCATTGTTTTTAACTATATGTGTATAGTAAAAACTTAAAAATCTTGAAACATCTTCTAATGGGTGTCTTAATTCCAAGTTTGTTCAAATAAAAGCCCTGGGGTTTAAACTGGCCCCGCTTCCGGGGCCTATATACAGGTGAGCGACCTCAGGGCCATCATGGCCCTCTTGTTTTTATTATGTTGTTTGAGACCAAGTAATTATGGTTGCTGAATTCAAGTCAAACCTTGTCACATTCTAGAACTCCAGTGATGTTTTTGGGCTAGTGGCTTAAAGATTGTTGACTTCAAAGTTGCTGCCAACTGCTACGGGTTCCAATCCCACCACAAACTTTTGATTCTTCTTGTAAATACACTATCGGGCTAGCTTTAGGAATGTTGGTTGTTCTACTCAGGGGCTGGATCATTCTTGAAGTAATGCACAGATGCATCTGAGGTTGAGCTGGAAAGTCACCAAAAGAATATTAGGATATTGTGTGACATAAAACTAAACATATGAAGTAAAAAATTCTGTTATGTGAGGTAGCTATCCAGCTAACTTATATCATGATTGATTGTCCCACCCATAGGTGCTCTATTACACTTAAAGTTGGAATGCAGCCAAATTACCTTTATATTGTTGATGTGATTCTAAACCAAATCAATAAGCTATTATTTTAAGTATAGAAATGTTTATAAATTATTCCTGCATATAATTTCATTCATGCTGTTTTAAAGCAAACAATTCTAGATTCTATTTTGGGAAAAAAGTGATGCCAAACAAAGATTTAATATTAAGATCAGATTTTGATTAAGAGCTTGTAACTTACCTTTACAGCTTTACATGTTCATTGTGAGTCAGACCATATTGAATTAAACGTCTTGAACACATTGTCTTCTCCTAAACTGATTAATCATTGTGTAGTTAACATATTTGACTAGTAATCTAAGGATTTCTTGCCAAGTTGGTTCAAATCTCATCAGGGGCAAGCCGTTGTTTCCATGAGCAAGTACTCATTGCTTAGTTCCTGTATGTTCCTGGAATGGATTCGAGAGTGTTTCAATAAACTTAAAGCTTCCAACATGCTCAAACTGAAATATATTATTATAAACTAAACTGCACTATATATATATATTATAGTTTGGAGGAGATATTTTACAACAATGGTGTGGACATAGTGTTACAAGCTCATGAACATTCATATGAGAGGTTATGGCCAGTTTACAAGGGTGTTGTTCTTGCTGAAAATTATACAGATCCTCAAGCCCCCGTACAGCTTATAACTGGAGCTGCTGGTAGTAAACATGGTGTCGATTTGATGAGTGCTAGAAATGGTTGGTATACTTTATTCCCCTTGTAAAACAAATATTTTATTCCCTTGTAAATAAATTTTTTTTCCCTTTATAAATACATTTTAATTTCTTCATAATATGTCTATATTTTAATCCCTTGTGCAAATAGTGTTTAGTTTAATTCCCTTTAAAGCTGAAATATTTTAAAATTCTTTTTGGTTAAAATAAGTTATATTTACTGTTTGTAAAATATGGTTTTTCTTTCTCTTATTAATTAAATTTTAAGGTATTTTTAATTTTGTTTGAAACTTTGGTTTCTTGTCGCAATTCATATGCTAAATTACCATTTGCCCTTGTAGTCGAGTGATATAGGGGAAAACTTGCGGACCGTGAAAATTTCTGACATTGGATATCCTTTCCCCTGAAGTGAATTGATAAATATTTTTCATATGACTGAATGGAAACGAAAAGTTTTTCATTTGACTGACATGTGAAAATGTGTTTTTTAAAGTTAACATTGTATTTTATATTCTAGACAATATAACATTATTTGCAAAGTATGCAACCAAACAGTGTAATATTATTTTTTTTTGAAAAACTGTTAAGGCAATATAATCACATGAGTGGTGGAATCTTTTTAAGGTTTGTTGCCTGTTTTCGTGAACACATCAAATTACTTAAATTTTTCAATTTTGTAGATGAAAAACTTATTCAATGAACTAAATTAGTTTTTCTGGCTTCAGTGAACTTATTTATTAATTGTATTAAATTGTTTTCAGAGAGTTGGTCTGCATTTAGAATGGATAACAAGTCTTTTAACAGTTATGGAAGACTCAAAATATTCAACGCAACACACTTATACTGGGAGCAAGTGGCAGTTTTAAACGGTGAAGTACTCGATTCAGTATGGATTACACAAGAACATCACGGTCCTTTTTCACATGCAACGCTCCCAGAGGACAAAAAAAATAAAATAACTGAACAGAAGCAGAAAGATACAATAGTGCAAAATAACATGCCTAAACCTGAGACAACCGGAGATACATTAACTAAAAAAGTGACCGAGGCAATTAAAGGTGCTGATACTAAAGTAATTGTCGGCGTCTCGTTCGCAGTGTTTGTGGTAATATTTCTACTAATTGTGTGCATAATCAGACAATGTACGAAGAAAAGAACAAAGTCTTATCGTAGATGGGAAACTCTTGATTACGGGAAAAAGTTTTATTCAAATCTGAAAAGTGACGATAAGGATGCGGATGATTTTGAAGTGGATGTTACGGACGGGACTACTAAACTGATTGATAGTTCTAAAGACTGAGACAAACTTGAAATACTGTAGGATAGTTAGGGAAAAACCAATTCCAAGTCAATGTGATTACAGAATCTCTCCAAGTGTAACAGTCATAATCACTTCATGTTACATGCATTCCTGACATTCAATGTCATGTTTCATTTTATATTTCAACGTTTTCAGTGTACTTAAGATTTCATGTTTGTATTAGTATGGTTACGACATGTCAGACTGACAATTTGTATTGTATGCCATGTTGTGTTTCTATGGTTACAGGATGACAAATTTTGTCGTATGTTTTCAATGTTGACTATGTGTATCATAATGCCTCAATGTGGTACTTCAGTTTTTAAAAGATGTTGAATATGCCATATATTTGTATTCCAATGAGAAAAAACATTTAACAAATGCCATATTGCATTCCAGTGTTTAAAATAGCATGTACCATTACGCCATATTGTATTTCAAGTTGTACAGTTATTATATTTGTCATGTTATATTTCAATGTATACAGCATTTAGTATTTTCACATTGTATTCCAATGGTGAAAATATGACTCACATTCCCCGTTATATCTCAATGTTTACAGCATTTACATAATGATTTCATATACAGCTGTGTTGTTAGACTGTAATATCATTCCATGTTATTGTTTTTGATTAACAATTTCAATCACATTCCATGCTGTATATCAACTTACAAATTTGATATTATATATCTTATTTCATGTTTTATTTGGAGTCATAAATCAATGACAGCATTTTCACATTTTCATGTTGTATTTTATTATTTTTTTGTGCTTTGATTGTATGCCTGTTCTGAATATGATATCAGTATCGTATCACCATATTCCATGTTGTCTTCCCTTGATTTTTTACATCCTATGTGCTGAAATTCTTTGTTATTTTTCAAGAAGAAAACCAAATCCAGTGTTATCAATTCTATTTGATGTTGTAATTTTGTAAATTTTGTTTTGGCGATTGATTAACGATAATTTTTATTATGGTTTCCTTGTGATTTGTATTGTTTGCATTGTTGTGACTAAGATTTCATGATTGACTGTATAGGACAGGGTATGTCCAATAGGAAAATTATAAGTGATTGAACTTTGATTGATTGCTAACAATGGTTTGGAAAACCAAATTTAATTTTATACGCACAAAGGTGTCTAATATGATTTGTTTATTGTTCTCACAAATTTTCCACATGTATTTACAAAATCTTGTGAACATACATGGCTATAGTGAAGTTCACTTGTTTAAGATTAACAAATGTTTTGAAGGGAACTATATTCTCCAACAAGTCTTGTCTAAATAACCAAACCTGGGTTAGTGACTATCTCAATGGAAAACAGAACAAAACAAAATAAAAGACTTCAATCCATTTCACTAAATAAAAAACAGCTTGTGGCCCTCTTCTACATTAAAACGTAAAAACAATCAAAATTATACCTTCCCGATTTCTTTTCCAATCACATCATTTTTTGAAGCAACTTAATTTGTGGACTGATTTCTTTGATACTTGGTATGTAGACACACCTAATATAGACCATTACATATAGGGCTGTTTCAAATTTGATGGTGTGATGGTGAAAGTCTCTGAGACTGAATTCAATGGTTGTGTGTTTTTTTTGACAAGTTTTATGTGTAATTTTGTTGTTCTACAGCTTTTACAATATTATGCATTATACATGTATATTTGTTAAAATGTGCCATGTATGATTCTTTTTCATTGCACCAATACTTGTTAGTCCCCTACCGGTTTACCGGAGGGGACTTTAGGTTTACCCTCCGTCCGTCTGTCCGTCCGTCCGCACTACAAAAAAGGGATAGGGGGCCATCTAACTGTAAACAGAACAAAAGAGAACAATAGAATTCATTCCGTAACAATAGAGTAAGGGGCCATTGGCCCTCTATTAAACAATAGAAAATAACAAAAGAAATGGCCCCTTATTCCATTTCGGCCGTCCGTCAGTCCGTCCGTCCACAAAACTAGATCCCGCGATAACGCAAAAAGTACTGAAAATATTTTAATGAAACTTGATATATTGATAGATGGCAGTATGGAGATTATGCACGTCTTTTTCTTTTCTTCCTATGTTGAAAATTCTGGTTGCTATGCCAACAAATAGACTGAAAATATGGCAAATTTTACACATAACCTGGATCCCGCAATAACACAAAAAGTACTGAAAATATTTTAATGAAACTTAACATATGGATAGATGGCAGTATGGAGATTATGCACGTCTTTTTCTATTTTTCCTATGCTGAAAATTCTGGTTGCTATGGCAACAAATAGACTGAAAATATGGCAAATTTTACATATAACCTGGATCCTGCGATAACACAAAAAGGACTGAAAATATTTTTTATGAAACTTGATATATAGATAGATGGCATTATGGAGATTATGCACGTTGTTTTCTTTTTTTCCTATGTTGGAAATTGTGGTTGCTATGGCATCAAATAGACTGAAAATATGGCAAATTTTACACATAACCTGGATCCAGTGATAACGCGAAAAGTATTGAAAATATTTTTATGAAACTTGACATATGGTTAGATGGCAGGATAGAAATTATGAACATCCTTTTCTTATCTTCCTATGTTGAAAATTCTGGTTGCTATGGCAACAAATAGACTGAATTTCAAGATTTCTGATTCTAGTTTTTAAGTTTTTTCACTATAAGTTCTTTATTTCTTTAAGTATTTTCTTCAAACTTTAAATATAAGTTGCTAGTCATCAACCACATCTTATGTGACAAGGTTTACAACTCTAGGACAAAATTTATCAGAATTACCTCCCTTGAACTTAAAATTTTCATGAAAAAAATATTGTTTTTTTTTTAATAACTTCTTTTTTTCTGAATGTATCTACTTCAAACTTCATATAAATGTTTCTTATTATCACTCAACATTTGTGAGAAAGTTCAATACTCTAGCAAGACTATTTCCAGAATTATGCCCCTTTTGAACTTAGACTTTTTTTGAGAAATTGGTAATTTTTACTCCAACTTCTTCAATCATGATAGGATTTTCTTCAAACTCCCACATCATAATAATAATTATGACAAGGTTTATAAATCTAGCATCCATATTTCCAGAATAATCTCCTCCTTAAACTTTTAATTTTTCCTATTCGTTCTTTTAACTTTCATTTACTTCAAATTCAAAATAAACATTCATTATTCATACCTTCATTACTAATTGTTCTTTGTTACACTCGTATCATGTATGACATCTTGCATCTTTATTTCAAGAGTTATCTCCTTTTTAAAAATTTTGCTTTTAAAAATGTTATATTTTGATAACAGGGATGTTTATAAAATAACTTTAGAGTGTCCTTCAGTCCATCTGTCTGTCTGTACATAAAAACTGTTTCCTGTGATCACTTTTAAAGAACTTTTTCAACAAATTTACTTAAAATAGAAACATAAGTGATTATGGCCAATGGCCCTTCAGAATGTTGCTGGGGTTCTAACCGGTAGGGGACTTATGGATTGCTTGCAATACTATGATAATTGCTTGTTACTTTATGAAGAGGATTTAGAAGTCGTAAGCATTATCTATTTTCTAATCAGTTTTGCATAATATCATTACCTAAAATTGGTGTGTAATGATATTTTTAACTTAAAGAGTCTAGGAGGGAATAATATCATTATCTAATATTGGTGTGAAATGAATTATTTTTAAGATAAGAGTTTCAGAGGAATGAGAGTTTGTACAGAACTTTAGTTTAGGAAGCTTTAAGCTTATAGAAACACTTTTTTCAAATCCGTTTCTGGATAAGAGGGATGTTAAGTGATATTTGTATTGTCCCTCTGCTTCAACATTCCATGATAATCATAACAGTTATATATACTTATACATGTAGCACTTGTGTTCTTGTTGTTGTTGTTGTTCTTTGCTCATCCTTATATAATTGCAAACGATAAAATAACTTGTACATGATTTAATAATGACAGATTTATATTTCACAGAACCATTTCGGTTATTTACATTATTAAATAATGAAATAACAAGATTTAGTAATGAAATTACATCAGATAATGAAAGATTTATTTCTAACAATACCATCATTATTTACATGAATAAATAAAGGAATTACATGAATAAATAATGAAAGATTTAAGTATTCAATTTTACTAAACCATCTATGATATTTACATGATTAAATAATGAAATTACATGATTAAATAATGAAAAGTCTACATTTAACAAAACCATCTGTTATTACAGTCAGGGTAACGCTGTGTAAGGTAAAAAATTAGTTTCTTGAGCTACCTAAAAAAATTAAAAAATTTTTTGTAATTTTTTAAACTAAATGCGAAAAAGTTTTGGAAGTAATGTTGAGAGTTTAATTGCAAATTTTTTTTGTGTTATATTATGAGCAATGTTTGGCTTTAACATGAATACCATTATATATACACACATATTATATAATTACAAGGTCTAGTCAGAAAAGGTATTTCTGTAAATATTGAAGTTTTCTATTTATTGATGTATGTTAAAATACATGGAGAAAAAAGTTTATTAAAAAGTATTTAATATCAAACACTTTTCTATCAGAACAATTTAGAATTAACAACTATGATCTTTTTAGGCATACTTTCTTTTTTATTTCAAAACATGAAATACTGACAAGCAAACAAAAATGATGAGAAACAGATAATGAAATGCTAGCATTGCCAATTTTTTTTAAGTTTTTACATTATTTTGCAAAACCTGGCATTGCCAAATTTTTTTTTTGGTTTTTTTTTTTTTTTCCCCCCTTTTAAAATTTGGGGGGGGTTTTTCCAAACATTCCTGGGGGGGGTTTTGCCAAAATTTTTGTTAAAAAGTTAACTTTTAATTTGGTTTTCCCCCAAAAACCTTTGGGGGTTTTTTTGCCAATTTTGTTTGTTTATACAAAAGTATTTTGCAATCCTGGTGTTACCAATTTTGTTATACTTGTATTTTGCAATCCTGGCATTGCCAATTTTGTTAGTTATACATGCATTTTGTTAATTGTTGTTTGTACGGAAGGGTTTAACTCTCATGTCAATTATCATGTGCCTTCATACTTTAACAATCCTAAATGTTCCTAAAATTATAGTTATGTACTTTATCCATATTTATTATGTCATTGTTTTTCTTTTTCCTTTTATTTTCTAGCTTTATTGGGTACTTGGGTCAAGTTTTAGTTTTGTTGTATATGTTTAAGGAGTTATGTTGTTGTTTTTTAAGTATATTTATGCAACATATTTCATTAAATGAAAATGCTAATCGCTTTTGTTCTCTTATTTATATATTTCTAATGGTAAACTGAATTGTGGAAATAAATTTTGAACACCAAGCTAACAGAGTAGCAGATGTATATTTTGATATGTTATATTTGGAAGATTTTTTATCACAATATATGTAGGTGTGATGGTGACAACTGATACTACTCATGTGACTAGGTGCAGACCAATATCATGTTCTGCACTGTTCGCTATGCAGTCAGTGCTTCATTTAGAAAATTTCCCCCGAAAATGACAAATGGTTTGTCCTAACATAAAAGATGGACAAGTCTATTTAAGATATTTGGCATGGTAAGGGTTAAATAACACCAACTCAAATGTATAATGTGAAGAAATTTAGACCCACAGCCAACAGCTAGGAGCAGATTTTTTCAGTCAGTGACATGTACAGTAATGCGAAACATATCAACTGTAGTAACACTAAAAGATTTTATAAAAACATCATTTAATGATGACCATAAGTTCATAGATTTATACTACTAAAATGACAACAAATGTGTTCCATATATCAATGAATTATGTAGTACCAGAAACAAAAGATACAAAATTAATGTACAAATGTAGCATCAACAAGATTGGTATCTGAAGTGACAGAAATCCTACTTTTCCCATCCTTCCATAGAAGGTAAAAGTTGACACTGAAACAGCATAAATCTGTGTGAATGTGAAATCCTCGGACTGTTTTATACAGCTAATAGGACCAAAGTATTAACTGCTGCCACTGGTCGTTTCACTGAAGTATTTTGCAATTGAAATCTCTGAAATTAGTTCTAAATTTAAAGCAATATAAGATCTTTACATAAATCAGAGGTAAAGAAGGTAAAAAAATAAAAGTGGTAAAAAAACAATAGAAAAATCATTAAAAATCTTTGAATTTTATTTGTTCAATAATTATGAAAAATCAAAGTTTCTTTATAAATCAATCCCTGATTGTGGTAAAACAGTCTCTATAATATGTGAGGTAAGATAAACCCATACAATATACAGGTAAGTCAAATAACAAAGCTCTATAAATGTCACAATGATAAATGTCTACAAACAGCACCAGAACTGCTTAATCACAAGGGAAATAAACTTACATTTATTGAAATAATCTCGAAACTTTCATTACTATTAAAGGCACATTACTGGGATCCTACATATTACCGGACGGCCCGGACAAAATATGATTGTTTTTTCGCTGTAACTTTTATTTAAAACAATAAAAAAGGAATTGGAATTTTACCCAAATTATTTTGGGTTCAAATACAAGTAAACATTACTTTAATAAACATGAAATTTAAACATTTGAGACGGCAGAAATGTGTCCTTTAAAGTAGGGCATTATAAGAAGAGAAAAAATTCTTGTAGACAGCACAATTTACCGGACACTGTGTTTCAAGTTTTTTAAAGTCCTGAAATTGAAATTAATCTTTAAATAATCAGCAAGGAAACTACAACTATTTGAAAGGCAAGGTTAAGATATTGAAAAAAAAAAACACAGTATGTCACTAAAACAAGACACTGCAGCCATGCTTGTAACGAAGAGGCAAATATATGGGGTGTAATTGAAATTAACACTATTAACGCAATTAACGTATTGATTCTTAATGAAAACTTAAACGTATAAAACATTTTAATATTTAAAATGGAATTCTGTTCTTTTGTTCATACAAGTTTCTTTTTGGTCATCATGTAGCATGTTACAAAAGCCAAAATTTATTTTATTTACATTTCTGAAATGTAAATTCATGTTGTAGAGATTCCTCCCATGGGCGTAACCCGTTTTCTTATATGTTTTTTAATGTGCATTTCATTGTAAAAGACAACAACGAGATACTCTTTGGACTAAATTTAAATTACTTTTTATTATTAAAATATGTTTCGATTGTCTCTTGAGATAACGTGGAGAAGAATTAAAAGTAAAACCTATCTAAAATAACCCATTAAGGGCCTCTTTATTCTGGGCATGCGCAGAACAGATTGTTCCCCCGCATGACCAGGTCGATGAAATAATTAGTAAACACAAAAGGGAAGGGTATACGAGGGAGTTGTTCAAAAAGTAATAGGACTGAGAGTCTTGCATATTCATATTTCTTCCAATTTAGAATATTTTTCATATGGTATCAGGGATCGTAAAATGTTTTCCTAACAATTTATGCATCAATTATTAATTAATTGTGTGCTAAACGCGCGTTTCCTGTGATATTGAATAACCATGGTACACGCGCCACCCGGCGCAACACATCAAAAATAGTTATTGAAGCTAAGTTGTACTTTTATTTTATTCAAACTTTTTTTTACTCGTATTAGTAAATAAAGAACTGAATCAACCATATTTACCTGAGAGTAGTTTTGTTGTTATTTACTTTGAAATAGAAAGTGTGTTTATGATTCAGACCAGATGATTTTTTAATCAAAGCAAAAATAAAAGCACTATTCAGCAGGAATACCTTTTGTCCGGTAAACTGATTGTCCAGTAAACATGTAGGATCCCAGTAGGCCTTAAAGATGTTAAAATGTTTATTTTTTCAAAAAAAAATTTTTGGTTTTAGTGTCCTGTTATAATTTCTATAATGTAACTCATTAGCCATATAGCTCGGAGCCATCGTTTGCATCTTCTGCATTTTGGCAAATCGTGCTGTTGTAATATTAAGTATTTTGTTTGACAGTATAAATGTTACATTTACATTTCACAAATTATTTCACATTCACAACTTGATAAATATCTAACATGTTTTTTATCCAAAACACAACACTATTAAACACATGTTCGCCCTTAATATACAAAAAGAAAACAATATTGAACTAAATTGAGGCTAAGTGGGCCTTTAAACAAATGTATCCTTCATACGATAAAGTAAATATTTCAGTCTAGTGAATTCAATAGATAAGATAAATTGACTAAATGAAATTAATAAAAATAACAAAAAAACATAATTAACATCAGTTAATCGAGTTTGAAAACTTGATAAGATTTTACTTTAATATTATCACGATATAATACAGTTTAAATATACAAACTACAAAGATCTGAAAATAGAAAATTATTATTAAATATTTCTATTTCTTCATCTTTAATTAATTTACACTTCAAACCTCTTCACAAGTTGAATTAAAGTGATAAAAATTGAGTGATTAATAAATCAATCTTTTGAATCAAAAATACAAATGTAGCTGAAATTTTTTAACATTTCTGAAAATGCTTCAATTAAAGAGAATCAAAGTTATTCCATTTTAGTAAAACATATAATAGTTTTAATCACATGAAAGTTTACTTATAAAAGGAAAGAAATACATGTACATAATATATTATTTGCAATGTAATATACTGACCAAATTTTAACCATTGTAATAATTATAATACAGTACATGTACAATTATGAGACAAGACATTATGGAAGTAACAATTGTATAAATTACTTTTTAGATAAAAAAAATGATTTGTTTTATTATTGTATGCATATATGTTTATATAATAGCCAATAATTATATTATATTGCAAACCATATTGGAAATTAAACTGAATATTTCAGATAAAACTATAATTAAGCAATAATCAGGAAATTAAATGCTATATGATATGTTTTATATCAAGTTATATAACAGCTTCAAAAGAATTTGATATCAAATCAAGTTTGCAACAATTTCCCTGTTGTACTCAAAATAATAACAATAATGCACAACAAAAACCCCTCCTTAAAGGGACTCCACTGAGGTTTAAAAAACCTAAAAACATAACATTCAAATTTCTTACATAAATGAGCTGGGGCACTTTAAACAGAAATATATGCAAAGATAGTTAAGAAATATACTTTGAAATAAATTGAAAATCGTATTTTTATGCTTTTCTTATCCCGATTTGAGTGAAAAGCGTTTAAAATTTCACTAAAATTAGTGATCTAAACCTTCATCAAATGGTACATTTATCTGGAAAAAAATATTTTCAGTCCCATCATGTCAAAAAACCTCAGTGGAGTCCCTTTAATATTAATGTCCATTATATGGTTAAAAAATGCACCAAGAAACATAAAATCCCTGCAAAGGTTTTTCAAATCAAATTTTAACTAAAGTATTCTGGAAATAGCGATTTGGCTAACTCTTTCTTGTTCACTTTTCCCATTGCATTTCTTGGCATATCGTCAAGGCACTTGAGACATCTGGGGATTTGATACGGAGCCATTTTATCCTTACACCAAGCCTGTAGATCAGGTAATGTAAGAGTTTCACCTGGCTTCATCACAACCACTGCAGTAATAATCTGTCCCCATTTTTCATCTGGTAATCCTGTAACATATATGTTTGTTTATACAAGGAAAATAAGTAAATTAAAAGGAATTGTATTTTTTATTTAATTTTACCCATGAAATATGGTGCTATATCAGTCAAATATATTTCATATTTTTTAAAAATAAATATGAAATATAAATATGAAAGTGGGCAGAGTCAAAACTCATATTTATTTTAAGGGACTTCTTTCGCCGTTTTTGGAAAGAATCTGATTACAAGATAACTTTTTCTTGAATTTTTTTTGAAAAACTATCTAGCATGATAGAAAAAATGGTCTAAACTAAGAAAAATTAAATCCGCAAAAACACCAATATCTTTAATTCAGTAATTAACGCTGTACAGACTTTTAAAGTTGTTTACATGAGTCACAATGTAGCGCCAAACAGCGCTACTTTACGCCATAAAAATACTGCGCGCTGTTACAATTGCAGGTGGTAGAAACAAGGGGATTCATTGCATTTTCTTTGATTAATGAAATTAAATAAACAAGGTTTATTTTTTCGTTTTTTCGTGAAATATGGTATTATATTTTCACTCAACATGATAAAATGCCACATATTTTCACTCGCCGTACCGGCTCGTGAAAATATGTGGCATTTTATCATGTCTCGTGAAAATATAAATCATATTTCACGCAAACGAAAAAATATCCTCTTAATATTTTCATGCACATGGCAAGCTCACGTAACTCCGGCCCTTTAGCTTCGAGTCTTTAATTCTGCCTATTGCAGTCTACATTAACGGCAACATGGAATTATATATCACACCTGAGTAACCAGCTGTATGTTGTTGGATTTAAAATTTGTGGGTTGACCTATCCACAAAAACAATTTTTAAAAAATAAATGCTCCATTTTGGATTACTTTATGGATAAGACACTTTAGGCCCTTATTCAAAACTGTTTGTTCAGTATAAAAACTCACATCTCACATCTTGGTATTTAACATGATATAAATGCCACATCCAACTAAGGGTGATGAAATGAAATGTTCAACCTTGACAAGATGTCAACCTCAATTGATATACATCACTTGTCTTGGGTGAACATTTCATTCTATCACCCTCAGTTGGATATGATATCTAATTAATACTGTTCAAGCCTTCTAATGACAATAAATGTGATCAAAGATTCTACTTGACCAATTATTCAGTTTTATGTCACTTATCTCATAGATATATCTTATCTGTATACCATTTATACATGTACCAAGTTTATTTCAGTCTGAATTCATGGGAAGAGCCCACAACAATATTGTTAACCCTTTTGACATGTACAAGCAAAATTGTCAGAAAATTGCAAATTGTGTGCATACCTATCCAATGAAATAAATGTAGTAACACTTTTATAAGAGATTTTCCCTTACATTCTGTCACGAACCTTTTGTTACTTTTGCCAATGGCAAGATTTTTCTATGGATATTTTGTCAATAAAATCTCTCATTATGGTATGCAATTTATGCTCATCTATATGATATTCTGGAACGTAATTCTCTAATGAATACTTAAACTGAATTTTATTGTTGATATAAAAGTTGATATTTCAACCTTTATGTATATTTTATATACTTTTACGATGCTTCAATGCTCTTGTATATTGATTTTAACATAAAGCTTGCAAACACATTCTAATAAATGATGATACCAGTAAATAAAAATTGAGATTAATTGCATTTCAAAATGAGAAAAAAAAAGTCAATCACATTATACGGAAAATTTAAAACTTTAATATAATGGCTACATTAGTATAAGTACATGTCAAGTTCTGATATTATCACCCATAAAATGTCATGTATTACACAATATCAAGCTTTAAAAACATTTTTTGAAATACAGTATAACCTTTGCTGAGAGGCCCTTTGTTGAGCAACAACCTCCTCAGATCAACAATCTCAACACTTCACAATAAATTTAACCTCTCCAGAGATACACCTCTCAAGAACAACCAATTTTTTAGTCTCCCAAAGGGTGTTGCTTTGCCGAGGTTGTACTGACCACAGTAAAAAAGGAAAACTTTTATTTCAAATTTTTGCCATCCTGTATTAACGCAAACTCATGAATCCCATTTGTTAAATGTCAAATATTAACTAATAACTTTATCTGGGAGAGGACACTCATAAGTTTGTTATAGCTTTCTGCCCAATCCCAAAATGTACTTTGTAAATATTGTTCACTTGATAAATATGTTGTTGAATAAAATAATTGTTTAAACCAAATATTAACTTCACAAATTGAATACCAATTAAAAAAAACTATATATTGTATGTATACCCTATAATTAAATATACTCACTAAAACTCAAAATTAAAAATTCTGAAGGAGGTTTAATCTGACAGCCCTCCTTGATGTAACTTACACAAAGTAAATTGTTTAGCCCAATATCTTACTGGTAAAACAATTCATGAGAAAATGTCATATTAAAATCTTAAAATTTGTGACTATGAAAATCTTGAATGCATTTTTCTGATACAAGTTGAAATTTTATCTCAACTGCTATGACAGAACTTAGCACAAATGCTCTATCTGTACTTAAATTTAATCTTGTGCATGCATTGTTTAAACAACTAATTGAATGATTAAGGCATACAATACCTATTATAGCAACATCTTTAATACCAGAATGTTCCAGCAGGTGGCGCTCTATGTCTAAAGCACTTATTTTATAAGCTCCACTTTTAATTACGTCAACAGAAGTACGACCAACTATTTTTATCACACCATCTGTATACAAGGCTGTATCTCCTGTAAAATAGGGACACATCATTGAAACAAATATCATGATAGCTAAAAAAACAATTTCTATTAACGGAACCCATGTGATCTCCATAACTTGTTAAAATGGTAACCCTCTAATTGCTAACACCTCATAGCTGTAAGGGATCAAGTCCAACCAGGAACCTAGCTATGAATCTAGCTAATAAGTGTGTTTTTTTTTCTAACTGGTGGCCAGGTACTGTCACTTGTGTCTGAAATAATGCCTAGAGGGACACCTAATCTATTACTCTTCTAGTATACAGCTTTGAATTTGCCATCTTAAAGCTACTATCCCACACAAGATGGTTTCGCTTTCTTAAAAACAAAATGTAAGCACTCAGCTTTGAAGCCTCCATCAGCAAGATAAAGTTCATAGCTAAGTTACTTCACAACTATGAATATTATATATCAGGAATTGGTTAGTATGAACCACTTTTTTATCAAAAGACATGATAAATAACAAAAATTTCTATATCATATTTAAAAATCTTTCCCAAGTGTATGTTAACAGAGGTAGTGCATCATTTTTATGAAATGTTTAAAGCATTTATCTAAAATTCCAACAGTCTAAATAATCTTTATTTCAGTTTAAACCTTTATAATTTTTACTTCTTTTTAGTCAAGTATCAAGCATTGTAACCTGTTTTAAACCAGCCATCTGCAGTAAAAGCTTCACTCGTAGCATCTGGTTTATTCCAGTACTCACTAAACACATTATCTCCCTTTACAAATAACTCGCCAGAGCTGCCTTCCTCACCTGAAATGTTTATTTCAGATATCACTTTATTGTTAAGAATGTTACATTTTACAATAAACAATTTGAAAATAATTTGCATTTTTGTATACTACAAAAGTTTGAAATATTCTTAGGTCAGATACCCTCAGCAATGTCTAGAAGGGAAGTAAATTGACACATAAAAACACTTTTTGTTTTAATTAATTGAAATGTTAAGAATGATTATTACTGACAAAACAATAGTAAAATTCAATACTATAAAAGATAACAAAAAGAGACATAAAATTGACAATATATACTCAACATCACTAATTCCGAGCCATCACTTAATTTCACGGTAATGGCATATTTTCATGTGACCAGTGTTAAAATTGGTCAGAATATACATATTTTATTCATACACCTATACAACAAAGTTTTTATGCAAATTTTAAATCTCAAGATTTTTACATAAAACAGAACAACATTTTACAAATTTCTGCAAAATGCAATAATAGTCCATTAAATTTGTGTGTATGTCTGAAACAATCATCATTTTCTAAATGTTTTGGTTGTTGAAAAATAAATTTTGAGTTACAAAGTAAGGCTATTTTAATATTTAAAATCAAGCAAATTAACATGTAGAATTTTTTACCGAAACATGAAAAAACTGAAATGTAACACCATTACCGCAATTTAAATGATTGTAACATACTGTTTTCAAAATGGCCAACATATGGTCTATGTTTGGTCCATTAAAATTGACTTTTGACTGAATATATTGTTGTTTCCTTGTGCAATACAGCAGAAAATATGTGTATGTTATAGCTTATGACAATTTTTGTACCATAAGTTTCATTTGTTGTTTTCTTTCTGTTTTCAAAGCGTTAAGTACAGTATAAGTCATGTAGATAGAATATTTGCTAAGACACTTCATATAACTGAATGTCAAAATTAAACAGTAAACATACCTATAGTGGTTTGAATATTTTCAGAATCCCCCTCTGCGAGAACTTTCTGTCCTTTTTCACTATGTTCAACTATCTGAACTGATACTCCTGGAAATGGTAAGCCTACCATACCTGTAAACACAAACATCTTCTTGTTTCAACTATGTGTATAAACAGCACAGAAGTACATGTTTGTATTCAAAACAAATTATACTTTTACTTAAGCAGGTAAAGAGATAACCATGTATCTTTCAAATTTAACTAATAAAAAAAACTTTCCAATGTACTAAGGATAGCTTCTCTTTGTACCAACTGTTTGAAATTCCTAAAAATCTCCTTATTTCTTACCCTTACTTCCAAAAAATACCACCACCTTATAATCATATATGTAGCATACAATTAGGCCAAATTGACATCTTATACCAACTATGAACACTAGAACCACAATCCTTCAATACACCATAGTTGATGCAATATGTTAACTTAATTGACTAACTGTGTGCAAGGGCCCGAACCCCCCGAAAATGTTACGCTCCCGGGGGCGTTAAATAGTACTCGATACTACTATAAGAGCTTATCTTTATGTTCACGACATCTAAAAAGTGATCCTTTGAGCTCTGAAATAATTGTTACATGATAGTATACCAGGAAGTCTGTCTCCAATGAGAGGATTGGTTAATGCCATGCCAACCTCGGTCATCCCATATCTCTCCAATAATGTGTGACCAGTTATAGCCTCCCATTTCTCCATGATTGGTTGTGGCAAGGCAGCTGATCCACTTACCATCAATCTGGTGGTAATAAAATAACTGACATTTTTAATTTCAAATATGAAGAAGCGATGACAACATTTGACAATTTACAGGACCTGGTTGTTCAAAACATTGGTTAGACTGTCATAATCAATGGATAAAATCATTATCCACTGGCTCAAGTTTATCTGGTTTCATAGCCAGGGTACTATCCAACTGTCGAGTTATGAAGTTTTATCCAAAAGATAGCTGGCCTCTAGCTAAGGATTTAACTAGTGGATAATTAAGCTGACCACTGGTTAATTTTAACCAATGTTTAGAACATTACGTAGGGCAGGTATCTATATACATGTATAAAAGTATATGAATTTGATTAAAATTGTTCCTTAGTTTTTGAAATCTAAATGCCAAATGCTACATTCATGCTCAGTACAAACAGGATAATACGAGATTCTAATTGTTCCTCGAATAAAATAATTTCAAGGCCATGCCAACACTTCATCAGTTGATATTCATTAAAGGCCACAAGTCATATTTTCCTCAGTTAATACAATTTAAAGACCAAATGCTATTTTTGCCCTCAGTTAATACAGTTAAAAGACCAAATGCTATTTTTTGCCCTCAGTTAATACAGTTAAAAGACCAAATGCTATTTTTTGGCCTCAGTTAATACAGTTAAAAGACCAAATGCTATTTTTTGCCCTCAGTTAATACAGTTAAAAGACCAAATGCTAATTTTTACTCAGTTAATGCAATTTAAAGACCAAATGTTAATTTTTTTCCTCAGTTGATAAAATTGAAAGACTAAAAGCTGATTTTTTCTTCAGTTAATACATTTTAAAGACCAAATGCTGATTATTTTCTCAGTTAAGATAACTTAATGGCAGACATCTTTTACCCCAATGCTTTTTTAAAAATAGATAGGTCTGTTCTTTCAATTAACAGATATGTAGGTATCAAACAAAGACTTACCTGAATTTTTTTGTTAAAATTGAAGACAAATCATCTGGTATGTAAGGATCTTCAGATTGTTTTTGACTGTCATATTCCTCTATAAGTTTGGCATAAATTGTTGGAACTGCCATAAATACATTTATAGGAGGATCTGTGCGTAACAATGCTTTCCATACCTGTAACATTGATGAGCTATGACATAATGGTTTAAAAATTATAACATTGATGACATGTTTGAAACAACATTGTAAATATGTTCCATCAACCTGATGACTTATTATTAAGTCTTTTAACAAGTTTTTGTTTAATAGGCTATCACAGCAGTTATTTTATCTTCCCATTACATTTAAACCAAATTAAAGTATAAAGAATCATTCAGTATGTTCTATTTTATCCTTCAATGACTATGAATCATATCCTTCTTGCCATTGATTTCTCCTGTAGTGCACTCTTGTAAGTGGTTCACTAGCTTACCTTTAATAAGTGGTTTACTAGCCTACTTTTAGTAAGTGATACACTATTCAACCTGAAGTAAGTGATCTCTAGCTTACCTTTAGTAAGTGGTTCACCTGTTCACCTTAAGTAAGTGGTCTCTAGCTTACCTTTAGTAAGTTCAACTGTTCACCTTTAGTTAGTGGGTATCTAGCTTACCGTTAGTAAGTGAACAACCAGCTTACCTTTAGTAAGTTGGGCACTAGCTAACCATTGGTAAGTGAGCACTATCTAACCTTTAGTAAGTGGGCCACGAGCTTACTTTTAGTCATACCTCCTGGAATTCATTTCTCCCACATTAAAACTCAGGTTATATGCCATATGAATTTTAATAGTTTGTTCATTATAACTATGCCAATACACAGTACAATATATATAGTGCTTCAGCTTCAGATAATAATTTACCTATACTATACTCACTTTTTTGGCATCAAAATTTGGTAGCATGACAAGTGTAGCCCCACAGTATAGAGGTGTCATCAGTACATTGACTATACCATGCACATGATGAAGTGGTAGCACGTGCAGGATGACGTCATCTGGCTGCCATCCCCATGATGATATCATACCTTGCATCTGTGCATCTAAATTTCCAAAAGTATGAACAACTCCCTGAAATATTATACATAAAAACAGTCATTATTATCACCCAGAAATCTTAGACCTATCCATCTATTTAATATACATACCTATGTATGGTGTACCACTAACCTTTTCTTTATCATCAATTGTAAATGCTATATCCCTAAACTTTTAATCTATTTTCATTGAGAAGAAGTAAAAAGTGGATGTACTAATATATTGATCTTCATGTAAAACATTTTGTTTATTTTGCCCTGCTTTTCTAACCAAAATGTCGTCTTCATAATATTAGATCATTATGATTCAATGTCTTAGATCTCAGAATTGTACAGTGAACAAACTTTTGGAAAAATCTGGGACTTAATCTTAAGTCCAAATTAAGGTAAAATACAAGTTTTATCTTAGTCCTGTTCTTCTTGATTTCATTTGTTTCAATTCGTGATTTATTCAAACATTAATCATTGTATATACTCACCTTTGGTCTGCCTGTAGTGCCGCTCGTATATACAATCTTTGCCTTTCTATCTTTGTAAGTATCGTTCTCTAAGAGAGCGCCAAGGCTTTGTCTAAGTTTCCTCCCCAAGTCAGTTTCCCAGTGCTTACAATCTTCATCATAATCCCCGCTATAATCGTCCATCGTTATAGTCTTCAACAATATACCCAACTTACTGGCCACCGGCTCCAACTGGTCTTGATAATTTTTACTACACACTAATAACTTGGCACCGGAATCGTCTGCAAAGTATTCCAGTTCACTGATGGGGTGCGACTTACACAGAGGAACAGCTATAGCCCCACACATCCAGACTGCCCACTGTGTAACTATATAGGACAAATCATTGTCACAAAGAAAGGCTATACGCTCGCCTTTAAGCGGAAATTCGGAATCTCCAGACGAATATCTCATTCTGTGTGCGATTTCGTTAAATTCATGAGCCAGTGTGCAGCTGTAATGCAATAGGTCGTGATAGGTGTAACGCCCATGTTGCGTCACTACTGCTAATTTGTCTTGAAATAGTTCGGCTCTAAGAAAAACAGGTGTTGTATGGCTATCAGGTACCGTATGACAACCACGTGCAGTGTAACCAACAGTTGCCGCGTGACAAGCACGTGTAATTAGACTTCCGGTCGCCGTGCAACCTTTAGTTAATACCTGTCTCTCTAATAAAGAGTGACCGCCAAGTGATGTTTGGAGACCATGGTCTGTTTGATTGACTGGTGCCGTGCAAATGCTTCGCCTTGGCAATGTGTGATCACGTGATGTGTGACTTCCGCTTGCCGCAAAATCACTACGTGTCATGTGACTAGATGATGTTGATATGCATCTATAGAAACAAGATTTACAGAAGTTTGTTCTACCAAAGGATAACTGTTTATTGTATGTATATTGACCAAGTCTGTATATACAAGTGTTTAGATATGAAAACTGTCTGAAAGACCGAGGTGGTGATCTTGTCAACATCGTTATCACCATCCTGAAGTTATAAACATAACATATAGTTATCATAAACTTGTAACAAAGTTTGTTGAAAAACGGATTTATATCTGACTGCACTACTAATTGGACACAGGAACAAACTCACGTAACATACCGCTACATTATTAATGCGAAATCACGTATACCCAAAGTAGAAGCTACAAAGAAGACAGAGGTATCAGGGGGTAAACAATCGATATTTTCGATGTTTTATGCAATCTTAAAGCTTATAAAATTGATTTAACTTTGTACATTGTAATATAAATTATGAAAATAGATTTCAAAGACTATTTCTTGACATAGAAAAGTTGCCTCTACGGAAAAAAAAACAACATATATACAATGTAGGGACTAAAATTAAATCATATCAGCAATATTTGTTTTGCTTTAATACAACGGTATACTCTTTCACATTTAATGAACGGATCGTTCAAACATTAACAAAAACATACACTTAACTTTCAGCCGACATTCTACCAATGTGACCAACGTAGAGCAAAATCAGCCGACACTTCCGTGCCGTCTGATGATGTTCAATAATACATGTTCGCTATTCAGTCAGTTATTAATTTTGGATTTTCTCTACAAATGATAAATAATTGTGTCCAAATTGAAAGATGCACACGTTTATTTAAGTAATATAGCGTGGTAAGGGTTTATAAACACATGACACTGCTGTGTCCGAAAAGTCCGCAATTTTTGACGCAGACGAAGAGCATGCGGGGATCTCCAATAGTTGGACATAACTGATCATTAAATTACAATGCTCTGGTAATACAAGTCTGCATAATTTCGCAAAACAAAAACAAACAAAAAACCCAAAGAAAACAAATAAAACAAGAGCGATCAGTGATCACATGTCGCCTCATGATGGCCAATTTCATGTTGGGACAAGTTTTGTGACAGACGGACAGACAGACGGACAGTGCACAACTAGACTTGGTACTGATCATTCCTGTAAAGTTTGGATGGAATTGCACCAGTAGTTTATGAGGAGTAGTCCGGACAATCTTTTGTGTATCTGGCAACACACAGAAAAAAAACACATTTTTATCAAAGGGCCATAACTCGGCCAAAAATCATTCAACCGGATAACCCATGCAATATGCGCAAGGACTTGAGCTACAGATCAATCCTGTAAAGTTTCATTGAAATTGCATTAGTGGTATAAGAGAAGTAGTCCGGACAAACTTTAAAAATAAAAATTATTAAAGGGCCATAACTCTAACAAAAATCATTGAACCGGAAAATGCTGACAATATGCACAACTAGACTTGATACTGATCATTCCTGTAAAGTTTGGTTGAAATTGCACCAGTAGTTTATGAGGAGTAGTCCGGACAAGTTTTGTGACGGACAGACAGACAGACGGACGGACAGACAGACAGACGACGGAGAAGTGACCACTACTCCGTAGAGGCGACACAAAAACCTCAATGAATAAACATAAAGCTACAAACAAAAGATGTATAGTCTCAAAACAAGATCATGATGTTTATCAACAAGTAACGGGTCAAGTATAACTATTATAGTCACGTATCAGGTTTTTGCAAAGCTCGCGATTTTTTTTTCAATTTAAAAACTGATAAAAATAAATGTGCATCTTAATATGAAACATAAAAATGCCTACCTGTGATGTTAAAATACCTTTAAAACCAATTAAATTGTACCTATTTCAAGTATTCCGAAGGAGCATACAGTGTTTAAATCAAAGTTTTATCAACACCGCATAATTTCTTGACCTTCATGTTCTATTTACATTGTGATAAATTCAAATAAAGTATGCTAGCATATGAGGTAATTTAATCTCCATAAACACTAGTTTAAAAACAGAAATATGTTTTTCTCTTACTGACATGTCCAAGCGGAAGGTGTAAGTTTTTGCAAGTAATGCTTCTTATTTGCTCTGATTTGTTTAGGTTTTTGTCAGTTTTTTTATTGAAGAGCCTTAATTTTCATTCCATATTGGTGTATGAATCCACTAGTCAGCTAATACAAAACAAAATATTACTTTTGAACCAAGATTTTCGTTCTGCTACATTTTCGTTCCTCTGAAGAGTTAAGAAGTTGATCAACGAGTGTCTATAGTGGTGTATCCACATATTCAGAAGTTTCGATTCGTCATACTGGTTGAAAACGTTTATTTAATACGGTAGTTAGCATAACGCTGTACATAAACACACTAAAGGCCATAACAGACGGTAGGATTTTGAAGTACAACGCCAATTAAAACTAAGATGTACAAGCAAATCTTAACGTGTGAAGGCTACTATTTCTTGAATTCGTAAGTCTAGATGTAAAGGATAAAGGCCTCAACAGACGGTAGGATTTTGAAGTACAGCACCAATTAAAACTAAGATGTACAGACAAATCTTAATGTGTGAAGGCTACTATTTCTTGATTTCGGAAACCTTATGTTTAGATGTAAGGGATAGGACATGTTCTATTTTGAAAATCTTGTCGTACCGATTTTTACAGACCTCCCACAATGACAAGTAACAGATAACCAAATTAACTCCTGATAATGAGTGTAATGAATGAAATTCCAGAACAATAAGGGCTAAAAGGTAAACATAGTAGTAAGACGGGGTAAAAATGATGTTGAAAAACTCTTCAGGAGACCCAAAGTTGTGTTATGTTCGAATCCCAAATTATTCTGAAAATGATTATGTTATGGTATTGAATTGTTCTCTAATTAGGGGAGGGGAGGTAGTTTGTAGGCGGCCAGATAGCTTAGTCAGCAGAGCCGCAGTACGGGTCCCAGGTTTGAGTCTCGGTCAGGCTTCACATTAAAAATATATTTTTTTTTTCTAATGGAGGTGTTTCAATCATTACTCATGGCGAAAAAAGTATTTAGTGAGTAAAGTATGTAAAGGATCAATGTAAAAGGATCCTTTTTAGGGGAAACCTCAGATGATTCTTACAGTGTAGAATTACCGTCTGAATGCAAGTGTTGTATAGCTTTGAAAATTGTACATATTATCTCTAATTAGTGCTGTACAACTAAATCCTACCGTCTGTTGAGGCCTTAAGACATGTTCTATTTTGAAAATCTTGTCGTACATATTTCTATAGACCTCCCACAATGACAAGTAACAGATTACCAAATTATCTCCTGATAATGGGTGTAATGAATGAAATTCCAGAACAATTATGGCTAGGTAAACATAGTAGTAAGATGGGGTAAAAATGATGTTGAAAAACTCTTCAGGAGACCCAAAGTTGCGGTATGTTTGAATCCCATATTGTTCCGAAAATAATTATGTCACGGTATTGAACTGTTCTCTAATCAGGGGAGGTAGTTTGTAAGCGGTCGGATAGCTCAGTCAGTAGAAGCGCAGTACTGTATTTCGAGGGTCCCAGGTTTGAGTCTCGGTCAGGCTGCACATTAAAAAACAATAAAATTTAACAATTTTTAAAAAAAAAATGGAGGTGTTTCAATCAGTACTCATGGAAAAAAAATTAGTGAGTAAAGTATGTAAGGGATCAATTGGAAGGGAACTTTTTTTAGGGAAACCTGAGATGATTCCTACAATGCAGAATTACCGTCTGAATGCAAATGTTGTATCGCTTTGAAAATTGTAAATATTATCTCTAATTAGTGATGTACAACTAAATCCTACCGTCTGTTGAGGCCTTAATACAACCAATGGTCTATTCCATTCAACTCAGCTCGAAAGAAACCGGATTTAGAAAGCTCTTTTTATATAACAGCTCAATACTAAAATTTGACAAATTACAACTTTCATAACCCAAGATAACATATTTAAGTATGTAGATTCACTACAAATAGGCATAAAACCGGATATACTTCCTAATAATGATTAAAATGTACTAAAATTTACGGAGAGAGTTTTCAAAAAAGCTTTACAAGCTTCCTACTCAATCCGTAAATTTTATTTTATGTACTTTATTATGTAAATCAGTGGATTATAAATAAAATATTGTTTAAACTTAAATGTACTAAACCCCTCAAATCGATTTTAAGTTTTAACTCCGGAAAAAAACGCACACACTTGTATACTAACAGACGAACGGACGGACAACGAAAAATAAATATCATTAAGCAAATTGACGGAGTCAATACATATTCAATTTAGTTATAGTCATATGACTTCGTAGCATACACTTATGGTGGCTTTGTGGCCGAATCGCATAATTAGGAAGTCAGTGACCCCTATGTAGATCAAGGCCATTCAAATTCTAATTTATCATGCAGGTAAATAACAGTATAACAGGTCAAAATCGGATTTAAGTACGGGGAATAATTTGCTCGAGATCTTAAGGTAAAAACTACAGATAACCATAAATATTTGACACAGGTTTTATTTATCATCCGGGACATAATGTAGCCGGTAGTTGCGTGTCCCGTCATAGCATGTCCCAGTTAATATTTGTATAAAAATTAATACAATTTTAGAATGAATTAAAATTTTATGTGCCAGTAAATCTCCCGATGTTTTATTTTGTAGATCTAGATGTCGTATAAATGGAATTCGACGCAGCTTACGGTAACGATAATAAGATAATTAATAAAACAGATGAAACAGGTTCTAATTTACGGCAAAAGGCTCAATTTAATTGAGTCAACTCATGTGGTAAGTGCCAACTACACATTTACGTCCCTTTAATTTAAATTGCCATTTGTTCACGATCCGATAATCGATAAATTACCTGTTTACCGTACGTGACATTCAAATTTATAAACGGTATGTGATTTAAAACCAAATTTGCTTGTGTTTAGAACGTTAAAATAGTTTTAAAGACGAGTAGTTTAATAGTCTATATTTAGTTTACATGAAGTGACCGTACCCAATGACGTGTCCGTGGACGTGGTCCTCGGCAGGAAATTTTATATGCACTCAAAGAAGGCTGACGCATCAAGGTATGTAGTTCGAGCAATATCTTAAGTTCAGTAATAAATATTGTTATTTACGTCCAGTGAATAGACTTTCATATTGTTGACATGAGAAAAGCGAAAGTAACTTACTCTTTAAAGTTGACTGCAAATGTCGGAGATGAATGTAAGGGAGAGAAGTCTTTTCTCTTGATTGGATTCAGGAAACTATAGTATGTGTACTTAATATTATTTTAAATTAAAACATCTTTAAAAACAAGAACGTTGATGTACATAATTTTGTAAGAGATAACTGTAAGTTCATATATTTGTATATTATTCATTCTTAATGTGTACTGAAACTGCAAACTGCGAGTACAAAATTAAAATATATGCATGAATTGATGTGTTGATTTTATCTGTAGGTTTGTTTCTTTGTTCGTTCGTCCGTACGATCGTTCGTTTAGTGTTTGGATCCATCATTGATTGGTGGCTGGATGGCGAAAAATTTGGGTCTGCATGATGAATTTATATTTGAAAATGTATCAGCTTTTACTTAAGTTTTTTTAGGTCAGTTTCAAATCTCACTTGGTTGAAAACCAAAAGGGAACCACTCTCACTTGTTCTTATCATTTTGTGCCAAATAGGCAGATACCTTGGACATGTGGGACTAGCAAACACTCTAAGATTATATCGGTTTTGTTATTTTAATATGAGAGAATCGGAATAAATTACGTAATTTTAACAAGCCCAAAATTCGTATAACGAAATACAAGGGCGTTCAACATTTTTGCCAAAAATATCGTGACAAAATCTATTAAAATGTTTAATTTGCTAATAAATATAGTGTTGTTAGTAGCGGTTTTGGTAATGAATGGTAGGGGTTATAGCGTAGGGGTTAAGTGAGAGTAATGTTAGGGGAGGTAAGTACTAGTAATTAGTGTAGATCTAGTTATTCGAATGCATGATTGATCGATCGACCATGTTCGATTGGTTGATTAATCGATTGGTTTGAGCAAATGCATGAGCAAAATACTATTTCTCCGCAAATTCCTATAGGACTTATTATCTCGATAGACCGTGCAGTTATTCATTCTTTGAAAAAACAAACGTGCAATTTACTCATATTTTTGATTATATTAAAACGATAATATTTCAAGTGATTCAGAATGAATGAATAACTTATGCATTTAAAAAAAATATGTAAAAGGAATGAGACAAATGGTGTTTTAACGGTTGACTCCAGGAAATGGTGTCTTAAAATTACGAAAATTGATACACTTTTTACATGTATTGGATTGTTTTATATTTTCCAACATGCATTTTATTCTCGTGTCGCAATATCAGTTAATCTCGACGCCGCATGCTATTATATAATTTGTGGGATTTTGATCTACAGCAGCAGATGAAGGCTGGTAGTTCTGATAATTAAATATGTAATAAGTGTAGATAATGATACGCTGGAAAAATTCCCACTTTAGTCATATATATATACCAACCATGATATAATGATATAATTGAAGCGCTATTAATTTCACTGGCTTGGAATTTCCATAAATAGACACGAGTTCGAAACTTTAAACTCTTTAATTAATACCCCCCCCCCTCTAATTCAACAATCTATATCCCCTTAACAATTGACCTTCACTCCATCGTATTCCTGGATCTGTATCCCAATTTCACCTGACCTTCATCCTTCCTATTCCACCAGCCATATACCCATTTCACCTGACCTTTACCCTTTCCTATTCCGCCATCTATATCCCCATTTCACCTGACCTTTACCCCTTCCTATTCCTCCATCTATATCCACATTTCACCTGACCTTCATCCTTTCCTATTCCTCCATATATATCCCCATTTCACCTGACCTTCACACCTTCCTATTCCTCCATCTATATCCCCATTTCACCTGACCTTCATCCTTTCCTATTCCTCCATCTATATCCCCATTTCACCTGACCTTCACCCCTTCCTATTCATCCATCTATATCCCTATTTCACCTGACCTTCACCTCTTCCTATTCCGCCATCTATATCCCCATTTCACCTGACCTTCATCCTTTTCTATTCCTCCATCTATATCCCCATTTCACCTGACCTTCACCCTTTCCTATTCATCTATCTATATCCCTATTTCACCTGACCTTCACCCCTTCCTATTCCGCCATCTATACCCCCTTTTTCACCTGACCTTTACCCCTTCCTTTATACCACCATCTATATCCCTATTTCACCTGACCTTCACCCCTTCCTATTCCTCCATCTATATCCCTATTTCACCTGACCTTCACCCCTTCCTATTCCGCCATCTATATCCCCATTACACCTGACCTTCACCCCTTACTATTCCGCCATCTAAACGCCCTTTTTCACCTGACCTTTACCCCTTCCTATACCACCATCTATATCCCCATTTCACCTGACCTTCACCCCTTCCTATATCTCCATCTATATCCCCATTTTACCTGACCTTCACCCCTTCCTATATCTCCATCTATATCCCCATTTTACCTGACCTTCACCCCTTCCTATTCCTCCATCTATATCCCTATTTCACCTGACCTTTACCCCTTCCTATTCCGCCATCTATACCCCCTTTTTCACCTGACCTTTACCCCTTCATATACCACCATCTATATCCCTATTTCAGCTGACCTTAACCCCTTTCTATTCCACCATCTATATCCCCATTACACCTGACCTTCACCCTTTCCTATTCCGCCATCTTTACCCCTTCCTATACCACCATCTATATCCCCATTTAACCTGACCTTCACCCCTTCCTATATCTCCATCTATATCCCCATTTCACCTGACCTTCACCCCTTCCTATTCCACCATCTATATCCCTTTTTCACCTGACCTTCACCCTTTCCTATTCCACCATCTATATCCCCATTACACCTGACCTTCACCCTTTCCTATTCCACCATCTATATCCCTATTTCAGCTGACCTTCACCCCCTCCTATTCCACCATCTATATCCCTATTTCACCTGACCTTCACCCCTTCCTATATCTCCATCTATATCCCCATTTCACCTGACCTTCACCCCTTCCTATTCCACCATCTATATCCCTTTTTCACCTGACCTTCACCCTTTCCTCCTCCACCGTCTATTTCCCTATTTCACCTGACCTTCACCCCTTCCTATTCCACCATATATATACCCTATTTCACCTGACCTTCACCACGTTCTATTTCACTATCTATATTCCAATTTCACCTGACCCTCACCTCTTCCGATTCCACCAGCTATGTCCCCATTTCATCTGACCTTCCCCCCTTCATCTTTCCCAGTCTTGCTTACATAATCATTCCAATTTCATCTGAGCTTGACCCCCTTTATCTTCTAAATCCCTGTCCGTCTGATCTTTATATATCAAGGCATTATTTAAGAATAATTCGCATTGGAATTTGTGAAATTTCATTTATCAATGTAAAGTTATGTTGAAAAAAGCCTAGTATGCGATATTTTTAGCATTGAAACTCAACCGCATTAATAAAGAGCCGTTGCGTTTGTGTACATTAGTACATGTACATGTATTTAAAGGGTTTGAAAAAGATTTTGTACCACTTGATTAAATATAGGCTTCATATTCATGCGTTGTTTCGATATTTAAGTAAGATTTATATTTTGATAGAACTTCCATATACTATAAGAATATTACAGAGAATAAGTTCTGTCTTCGGCATTTGTATCTTATTTACGGATCCAGATGACGGAGGCGTGTATTGTGTTAGCGGGTTACGACAACCCGAGATTTGGATATCAACTTGAAAATCACGCAAAATGTTGTTTCATTTCATATCTTACTCTGGAATATAAAAATGTCAACCCCGCTTTACATTATTCGTTTTTCGAAATTTTACTACCCCTCTGGTAAAAAAATCTGGATCCGCGCCTGTTTTTTGCAGTGTGTTAGATCGACATAAATTTTATTAGGATAAATACGCCTGTTGCTCGGCGTGTATGTGAATATATGTATATATGTACTTGTTAAGGACATTTAAATAGATAAACTTACTCAAGGTTAACGCTTTTATGTAAGTACATTTTGAATATTCATTCTGAAGTCTGTGTATTTGTTTTCAATGATTTTGTATGTCTTATATTTGTTTATTTTATCATATCAATAATTTACGGTTAATTTAATGTTTTGGGATGGTTTGTTTTTAAAGAAAAAAATAACTACACTGTATCGTGTTATTTTTCACGTACGCGTCATGTATGAATATTTTTTGTTGGGTTCCCTGCCTTATCAACTTATACTTTTCACGTGTACGTTTTGTAACGTTTGAAAAACGCGCTAATCTATAAAAAGAAATCAGCTGATAATAAATGATATTTTGTATACAGTGACTACATTTTATATATTTGTGTAAGTAGTGAGTTTATTATTTATCATTTATAAAGAAATTCACGTTCATTGTAATAAATAAACACACTAAAACAGCAACATATTTTACATTGTCGATTAAAGAGCTCAAATAAATTTCTCTTATTTTTGACTAAGTAGTTTCTAGTATTGAAATACTCTTTTGTTTGTAATGGTCAAGTGATCTTTATTAATTCATCATAGTCTTAATTTATTTCCAAACACAAGTCCTTTTCCGATATTGTGATTTTATTATATTTTTTGAGTATTAAACGGAATTCTATTGGACAAGTACTCAGCTGTCAAACCAATATTGGATGAGGCGGTATCCAAGTCTGATATAGGTTTGGCAGTTGTGTATACAAGAATCAGTATTGTTTCCATCCATGTTTGATGACCTTTTTATTTCACACCACCATTTTTGGTCACTTTGACAGAAATTTGTTACTTCAGTTACAATATATGATTTGATATAGATATAATATAGATTTTTGACTCTCAAGAAATGATGCTAGAAGGTGAGTGATATGGATTTTATATGAACTCTTTGAACTCTGACAATGAGAACGGAGCAATTCGGTGTGTGAAATGGATTTGATATGGACTTTTTTTACTCTGAAAATGAGAACAGGGCAATTTGGTGTGTGAAAGTGATTTGATATGAACTTTTTGGACTCTGAAAATGAGAACGGAGAAATTTTGTGTGTGAAAGGGATTTGATATGGACTTTTTGGACTCTGGAACCGAAAATGAGGCTGAATTGACAAAATATGGTCCAATTCTAATTTCTGCTGGAACATCACGTAGTGCCAATAATTTAAAAAGGTGTGAAATAAATGTCTCTACAAAAAGAATTGGGTTTAACCTATACATAATATAGAATATATATTTGCTTAGTAATATGAATTCTACCAAATCGAGCAGCTTGTGCGAAAACTCAGCGCTAAGCACACCTCAAATAGCACTATAATATTTTCTGTATGGAAATTATTCACTCTGTCAAGGGATTTGGTATTTATTTATTTATTTATTTATTTATGTGCATTAAAGTGCATTAAATATCAGCGATACTTTCAGATAAAACTTCACAAATAACTGCATGAGTATGAAAACAATATGTGTGTACAGCTTCTGAAATATATAGATACAGAGCCATCATATACAAATGTATTTGCAAATTATGATAGAACGCTGTTTGTTTGCCATTTTCAACCAATTCAATGTTGCATGAAAAAGCATATAGATCACCAAAATCACTGTCGCATCCGAGAGGTCCTTCCCGTCAAACTTTGGATAGGGACGGATATGAATAATAGCCGAGATGTACCGATTGCCAAATTCAAGCATGCGATCCACATGACCAAGATCTAACAAGCGTCGATATAACCAAGGCAAAAACATTCTTGACAATTCCCGCCTTTTTTTCAGAAATATGTCGAATTTGCAGAATTCGCACATGTATTGCATTGTTATGGCCATACTATATATATACTTGTTATGTATTAAACATGTATTGCATGTTTATCCATTACTTACTTACTAACATCGATAACATTACATAGTTGTTTCTGTTGACGCTTCTGCAAATCGTACTTTTCATTGATTATGTAACAAAGTGAGTATATTTACTCCAGATATACATTTTGAACAAGAATACATTCCGATGTCAAAATGCATGGTTTCAACTGTTATTTTTACTTTGTGCTTTAAAAGAAATAGAGGAAGTACATTTATTTAGTGAATTATTCATGTTTTCCTTCGTTCATTTATATAGGGGAATTTAATTCGTGGATTATTCATGTTTTTTTTGTTCGTTTATATAAGGGAATTTAATTCGTGAATTATTCATGTTTTAATCCTTCGTTTTATATAGGGTAATTAGGGTCTTTCAAATATTCGTATTTTGCTTCTTGGCTAGCCATGGATGACACATAATTGTGACTTTTGATTAATTTGTTTAAGGACCAATGAATGCTGCTCACTAGCTTCCGGTTGCGTTCTGCTTCGCGTAATGTCGCGTGAATGTTAAATTTGTTAGAACGCTTTTGATTGGTAGACCTCGATGTACAACCTGACAAAGAAAATCCCCTACCTGAAATATTGAATGAAAAGTAATTAAATAATTGAAATTTTTCACGCTCTGTTAGAATAGAAAAAAAATATACAGGATGTATTCCAAGAAAGTTAGAGTTTTTTATTTATACTTTTGTTTATTGCTATTCAAATGAAAAGGTAAAATCCCCAAAGACCAAATAAAAAAATGAAATAAAATGATTAATACGGTAAAACAAAAGTAACTTAATAAACACAACGCTCTTATTTCACTGCTGCTTCTTGTGTCAATATGAAAAATACCAAATTATAGGTTGGCATGTAGGCAAGGTACCATTCAAATATATAGGCACAGTAGTAGTGTATCTAAACAATAATTATGTATCAGTTTGGGGGAAAAAACTATTGTGTATAATGAATTAACAAAATGAACACAGTAGGTAAATATTATAAACAACATATTTACATTATGAATAATATTTCCACAACAAAATTTGTACTTTTCGAATGACTTTTAATTGAAGATGTTATATTTTTGATCCTTGAAGATCGTTCAGCACGACATAATTGTTGGGAGTGCATGTTTTTGATACTTTTAGTTCTTTCCAATTAGGTGGGTTTTTCTAGTCGGGCGGTTCCAGTATTCCTCACGTGAAAAATGTTTAATTCACCCTTAGCATATGTTGCCTGCTTTTTAATCTTGTGTTTTGACTGTGTATCTGTGATATGCTGCCACCCCTTTTAAAATTCCATTTTATTTAATTCCGCCCATTGTTTTCTCGTTTAGTTAGGGCACACGGATTTTTTAAATGGGGACCATATGCTTTACATAGAATGGCACTAACGTGTTACATTCATGGTTCCATGATAATCGCCATATGAACACATCTGCGGATGTTTCAAAATTCAATACTTTACCAGTTCATGTTAAATTCTGCTTAAGCCGGTGCTAGGGGTGTTGGGCGGCAGCTTGCAATTACCACTATCGTCCATTAACAAGGTCAATTAAACCGAGCCTGCAACTTCTACAATTTTGCAGTGTTGGACTTTGTAGGAATTCTTTTTTTCCTCTAATTTATTGTTATTTTAGTTTTAGCGATTTCACGACGATTTTCAACTATGCCGAAAGTGGTTGTCGTCGGTGCCGGCGTCGTCGGATTGTCAACAGCAATTCACATACAGAAACAGCGTCCATCAACACAAGTTACCGTTGTTGCCGATAAATTCGAGAAGCAGACGACAAGTCATGGGGCTGGCGGATTATTTCGGCCGAATTTAGAACATCTCCTTGGTGTTGACCCTGACACTGTCACGTAAATAATCGATTTTTTTTCTATTTAAAGATTTGTAAGATTAAAAACAAAATACAAGAACAGTCTTTAAAGGCAAGCGACAAATATATCTTATATTGTTAGCGTAAAAGTTATACATGTATATATAGTCAGCTTTTATTGAGCTGCCAATTATGAATACAATATAGCACTCATATAAAAGTTTGATCGTCAGTGTAGTTTACGGGAATTAATATAGAGTTTTGAAAAGTCGCGCCAGTTTAATGTAAAGAACGTCACTAGTACTCACTACATCCGCAATAGCACAGTCAGTTAAGTGATTGTCTAATATATAGGAGGTCTATTGTTCGATCCCTGCTGTTGTCATTGTTTAAGACCTACTCTTTCTAGACCTACACTTACTCTACTCTTACAAGACTATCATAGAGTATTGTATACTAGTACTTCAAGACACTGGACACCTTTAATGTGAAAATGTTAACAATTGTAATTCTAATGCTTTATTTGTGATTGACTGACTGATTGATTGATTGATTCATTCATTCATTCATTCATTCATTCATTTGATGATTGATTGGTTAAATAATCGATTGATTGATTAATTAATTGATTGATTTATTTATTTTTGTAGGAGATGGA
The DNA here is from genome assembly GCF_026571515.1 of Ruditapes philippinarum. Taxonomy (NCBI): domain Eukaryota; kingdom Metazoa; phylum Mollusca; class Bivalvia; order Venerida; family Veneridae; genus Ruditapes; species Ruditapes philippinarum. The sequence continues at coordinate 15,384 of NW_026863775.1, read as the reverse complement.
GCCATGAAGGATTTAATTTTTATTCAAAACTGGCAGTGTCACCGGAAGCGGCCGAGACCGGTCACATGGTGATGCCAGGATATGTCTTTAGTAATACAGAAATCAAGGTGGGTCGATATGATTTACAGACAGACTTTAAATTATCATTTATAAAGTAGATCTGTGAAAAGGCATTTAAGACTTTTGTTTCTAAATAGTTTTTGATACCAAAAATGAGTCAATCTCATTTAAAATCAGATCATCGTTTTCGCTGCGGCGTTACTCGTCACTATCTAGCCAAGAGCAGTAAAGGGACAGTTATAATATGATTTTAATGAGATTGAAAAAAATGAAGGTAAAGATAAGAAATATTGGTAAAATATAGTTATAGTTACACATTAGTAACTGGATCGGATGCAATTTGCAACTTAATTAAACTAGTATACACATATTCAAAATAAGACAACAAAAATTCGTTTCATTACTGCACAGATTTGGAAATTGTATACTTAATTCACTTGCCTTATCAAGTAAAGTTCTTCTACGGTCACCTAAGAAGTACATGAGCAGTACGTTTATTGCTTTTCAAATAGAAAGAAATATTACATTAAAGATTTGTTTAATGGCAAAAAAGAAACAGCAAAAAAAAGCCATTATAAAAAATAGTCCAAAACAACTAAACAAACAAAACGCGCTCATTTTCGTATTATATAAGAAGAACTATTATTTGTTATAAAGCCCTCAGAAGGGCCATGGACAAAGCATTAATATATATAAAGCAGACACACGGCAATACGTGACGAGAAGTCGAGACGGCATGTGCATTCACGAGAAATAATTCTTTAGTAAAAATGGAAACGTAGCTCATTTACTTTGAACTGGATCACGTTTAGGTCTTTATAAAATTTACTCACTGATTTTCATTTTTAACGTCTGCTTACTTTTTAGAAAGTATATAAAATCTAGATTTATTAAATAAAATGTAACCACAGACTATACTCCAGATATGATATTCTTGTACCTGTTCATTTACAAGCATACTTTCTGGAATAATTATATAACTTGTTAACTTTTGATGGGATAGAACATGTGTTTAATTATATGTAGAGAAAATACAGCTAACTTGATCATAAACTAGATCTTGTGGTAATAAAGCTTGGGTAATGGTATTTCTGAAGTGCCTATACATACTTAAATACATATTACTACATATCCTTTTAATCATATTATATAGATAATGTAGTTTTGAAAGGAATGTGTGGCGTGGCTTATAAGTATTATACGACATTAACGTAATGAGCAGGCACGGATCCAGATTATTTTACTAGTTTTCAGAGGGGTTCACTTTGATTGCGCTTGTATTAGCGTGATTATTAATCCGACAGCCCCCGCGCCCCCCCCCCCCCAAAAAAAAAGAATAAATAAACAAAAGAAAGAAATTGAAAAAAAGAAATGCGATTCCACATACTAGCCCAATACCAGTGTATGTGGGGGTCAGGACCATCTACCCCTCTCACCGGCGGGGGTGGGGTCAAGACCATCTACTCTTCTCCACGCCCGGGGCGTCAAGAACATTTAATCCTGTCCGGGGGACCAGGACAATCTACTCCTCTCCCCGCCGGGGGTGGGGTCTAGATCATCGACACATCTTCCCGCGTGGGGTCGGGTCAAAACCATCTACTCCTCTCCCGACCATTCTAAAGATCCGCGCATGATGAAGGGAAAAAATGTTATAATATATAAGTTTTACAGTATAAATGTTTGTGTACGGGACAGGTGATAATATATTTACAAAAAACAAATGCATTTTTAATGTAATTTAATGTAGAAACACATGCATGCTAAAATACATTTATTCGATATCTATACAATCATTATATGAATTGTTAACAGTATGTGTTGTACACAATATTAAAATGAAAGGTAAATTCTTTAATATAGATTTTCTAGAATATGAATAAAAGGTGACATAACAATCCTTTAGTCTAGCAATAAAATTAATACACCCAAAGCAAGGAATTCTCATATATTTTCCTATGTTTAAGGTCGTTGATTTTAAACCACTTGTCATTAACCGTTCGAATCCTGTCAAGGACTTTGGATTTTTTCATGTGAAGAAGCTATCCAATAAGCTTACAGAATGTCGGAGGTTATACTCAGGTGCTCGCTTGTGCCTGAAAAAATATATGGAGGGGCAACTTAGATCGTCCTCCACAAGTTAAGCTGGAAAGTCGCCGTATTTAGCTCCAAATGATCACATAACTTATATACAATTTAGAAATAAAAGACACATTTCTATGTTTTGGATCTATTTTTACACTCTATAATTTGTAAATTCTCTAAATTTTCAGAATCCCTTGTATAAAAGTGTTGTGTTCAGTTTTCGTCAGTTGAGTTCCGAAGAATTGGAGAAGTTGGCAGTAAAATACAAGTACTTCAATTATCATTTTTCTTTCATGGTTAAAGAGCAATTGTCGGTACCTCTGCGTCCCTTTCTATAAAGGATTCTGTGTAACTCTTTTTTTTTCGTAAATCAACATTAAAAAGAGGACCGATTGTTTTTAAATGTGATAAGTTGATTTTTTTCTTAATATAAAAAGCAATTGTGGGAACTTCTGCCTCCCTTTCTAAAATGTATAATGTGCAACTCTTCTTCAATCAATCATTATTAAAAAGAAAGGACTAATTGACTTAAATTTGAAAAGTAGATTTTTTTCTTTAATATATACTGACTTGGGCAACGCTTTGCGCGAATTCCTCGATTGAGGTATCTCGCAAAAATGTCTTAGATGGATAAAAAGTTGTCCACGGCGTTTTAGGTACAAATTTTCTGTCTGCCAACAGGTTTACAGGTCATGGGAACTTTGACCTTTGACCCTCTGATCTAAAGTATAAAAGGGCTCGTCTTCTGGCTTCGTGAAAGTGATATCAGTAGGCTTAAGCGTTCTCTATTTATTGATGTGACGATCACTGTAACGACCATGACCTTAACCGTTTACATACTAAGCTAAAATATACAGGTCATGACTGAATGTTGAGAGCGGGGCCATGACCTTAACCGTTTACATACTAAGCTAAAATATACAGGTCATGACTGAATGTTGAGAGCGGGGCCATGACCTAAACCGTTTACATACTAAGCTAAAAATATACAGGTCATGACTGAATGTTGAGAGCGGGGTCATGACCTAAACCGTTTACATACTAAGCTAAAATATACAGGTCATGACTGAATGTTGAGAGCGGGGCCATGACCTTAACCGTTTACATACTAAGCTAAAATATACAGGTCATGACTGAATGTTGAGAGCGGGGCCATGACCTAAACCGTTTACATACTAAGCTAAAATATACAGGTCATGACTGAATGTTGAGAGCGGGGCCATGACCTAAACCGTTTACATACTAAGCTAAAATATACAGGTCTTGACTGAATGTTGAGAGTGGGGCCATGACCTAAACCGTTTACATACTAAGCTAAAATATACAGGTCATGACTGAATGTTGAGAGCGGGGCCATGACCTTAACCGTTTACATACTAAGCTAAAATATACAGGTCATGACTGAATGTTGAGAGCGGGGCCATGACCTAAACCGTTTACATACTAAGCTAAAATATACAGGTCATGACTGAATGTTGAGAGCGGGGCCATGACCTTAACCGTTTACATACTAAGCTAAAATATACAGGTCATGACTGAATGTTGAGAGCGGGGCCATGACCTAAACCGTTTACATACTAAGCTAAAATATACAGGTCTTGACTGAATGTTGAGAGCGGGGTTGGCGTAAACGATCTTGCAGCTTTTTAGAATAACTAAATAATCAGATAAATAACAAATGTTTCACAACGGGAAATAATTACTGCCTTCTTTATCATGATAACAGCAAACACAAGTTGTTGGCCGTTGTTTGCTGCGGCCTTTATATTTATATTCGTTTAGCTCAATGAGTTTGTCGGAGAGACTGTAAGTTCATTGGGCCAGGCAGTCCATAAACCCTCAAAATGGTTTAAGTTTTAGTGTTTTGTTACAACTCATTGGCAATTTGGCTGAAACATTTTTTTTGTTTCTTTATAGTAAAGTTTATATAATGTAGTGATTAACTATTTACAAGTACGGATGACAATTTTTTTTTATTACTTTTATAATAGATAAGTTCATATTTTATTGCATGTATCTAACATGCTCTTAACACATTATAAAAAAAAATCATTATTTAACGATTTGTCTTTTATCTGTAACATCAATAAATTGGTGCAAAATTAAAAAATTAAATAAACCAACAATAACCGATTAAACTTATATATTTATTCACTATTAAGAGTTTTATAAACTGAGATGAATAGCCACTTTCGTATTTTGATGTGTAACTATTTCCTACTCATTTGCAAGTTTAAAGCTGCATGTTTCCAGATGAGCTGATATATTTTAAGAAAAAACTTCAGAAAAATGTACTAAGATTCTAAGAAATGTAAAAAAGATTCAAGATCCAAATATTAATTACATGTTATGTGCGATCAATGACCTATTTTGTAGCATCAGTTAACTTATTTCTGGCGCGTGACTACTAATTAAGGACTATGTTTTCATATTTGACGTCTTTTGGGGGTAATTTACGTGGATTGTAAGATCCGTTTGCGATGTGTAAATTACTTTTTTTGTTCTCTTCTTGTACATACATTTACAAAATTTTCATGAAAATTAGCATAAATCTGGAGGCATGTTGCTTTAAACAATGGACGTACGATCGTACACAGTTATTGTTTCAATATATTTTTGTCAGTTATACATAGCTGTATTTTTTTATTTAAAGATCCTGTAACATAATTTTTATGGTTTTATATTATAAATATGATGCTCAAATTAAGATTTATCAATTCAGCATTATTTATAAAGATATTACCGAATTTAACATTTCATGTAAATAAAGGGAGATAATAAAAAATATTTTCTATAAAGACTGAGTCAAATTTTTCAATAAGAAATGAATGTCTATATTTTAATAAATACATATATATATGTACACATATTTGCAGTACATATTTCACATATTCTTCGATGTTTGAAAATTGTTTTATAAGCATAAATATATACATATATATAATTTCATTTAAGTGTGGTATACAACCTCAATTATAACATACAGGATCTTTAATATGAAAATGTTAACTTTTTTTACAGATTTGGTTATCAAGTAACAACAGTTATAACAGACTGCAGTAGATTTATGCCATGGTTAATGAGAAAGTATGTTTATCGAAGTATTGATTTTTAATGGTTATTGACACGAAAGCTACGTCATTTTTTTGTCTGTGTCAATTAACCACAGATAGCGGCTTTCTTGAATTCAGATGCTATTTTTAAATGTACTTTGGAGAAAGTAATTGCTCTATATGATTAAATTGCTGTGTGTTTATTCCTATTTCTTACAAAACATCTCATGAAAGTTTCCGTGTTATTATAAGTTTACTTTCCGTGCCAAGTAAACTTTTCGTGGAAAGTTTTTCCCGAAATCAATTTAACAATTTCCTTAATAAGTCCCATTTATTGTGACACATAGTTAAAAATAATAACAATAGTTAAAGATAGCTTTTTTCGTTCCTGGTGTACGCCCACTTTGCTTAATAGAGAGCCCAGGGGTCGCTAGTTCGGTCCTCGGGTAAGGCGTTATTTTTCCGAGATAATTGCCTTTGGAAATATAATCGTATGATCATGTATATCTAGCCGCTGATTCAGAAAATCATGTGAGATAAGTTGTCGGTCACTTACGGTGAAATTTGTAATAACTGGTTAGTTATCCAGAAAAAGTGGTTAACTGGGTCGACCGCTGGCACACGTAAGGCCAAAAATAAGTTGAGATTGGCCTAAAAACAGGACAAAGAAACGATGTACCCTGCAATTCTTTTTTAATAAATATTGATTAGAAATGTTTTTTCCGCTAATTACATACAATGCCATGACATATTATAAATGTAATTAGACAGAAAAATCGATTCACGTTTCGTTTATGAGTAATACAAGATGTCATTACAATATTGCTAGTGTCTCATTATTTTATTAATCAAATATCATTTTTGTTTACACATTTTTTTCACATTTTAGTCATGAAGAATTGAAATTAGTCACTAGTATTTTTAAATATTTTATATTGTTTTATGTTTTAGATTTAAAGAGCAGGGTGGTGTGGTAGAGAACAAGCATGTTGATAATCTAGAAGAGGTATTGTTCATTAATCTTGGCTGATTGTTTTTAGTACTGTGGTTACCTATAGCAAAATGAACAAATTATTATTTTTTAGACTTACCCATTCTTTTCCACATACACTTTAGAAATTTTAGAAATTTCCAACATGGTTAAACACATTAATAGCTAGGTAAACATGACATTCTTGAAACTAATGGTACGCAATTCATCAAAACCGTGTTTTATTAGCAATAAGTCTTAAAATAAATAACAACAAACACAAAATAAGTTATTTTGTTTATTGCTAATTAGAAAACGATTTTGAACAGTTTTGTTTATTATAAGATAGGAAGTGATTTTGAGCTGTGTTGTTTTTCAAAATTCTTGTAATTCAAAAAAGTATTCATCTTTACTTAGCTTTTGTCTCTAGTTTTTTTTTCACTTTCCGAATATATTTGCAAGATTCTTATTTCTTTAATCTTAATATAAACATCGGGAAATATTGTCGAATTGATCGACACAGAAATTAATGATCACAGTGATTTTGTTTTTACAGTTTGTAGGTAAATATGATGTGGTAGTGAACTGCTCTGGAATACATAGTCGTGAGCTGGTGGGAGACAGGTCTGTGTACCCTATCCGAGGTCACCTTATACGTGTAAGAAACACATTAAATTTTGTATATATTATAATAGACTAAAACTCTATTGTAGTGGATCATAACTGTTTTCAAATAATTTTATGCGATTATTTCAACATTTACTACTACACAACATTTACCGTATGTTTGATGCTGTGTGATGTCGACATATAGGGTTACTTTTGTCGTCTGCGTCGTCGGCGGCGGCGTCCCATTAGGCTTGTCCGGAGCATAACTCAGTCGATATAAGCCGGATTGATTTCAAACTTGGTATGTATGCTTCTTTCAATGACCCGAAGTGCAGTGCACAAGAATCGTTACTTTGCACTTTTTTATTTTTTGAGTTATTGCCCTTTGTTCATTTTCATACTTATTTTTTGACGGGCCAATTCTCCCGCCCAACTGGAAACTTGTACTTTCACTTCATGATTTTTTAGTTATTGCTCTTTGTTAATTTTCATACTTAATAAGCTTGTCAAGAGCATAACTTGGTCATTATAAGTTTGACTGACTCTAGGCAACCTTTTTTCATTGACCTGAAGTGCAATGCACAAGAATCCATTACAGAGTCCTCCATTTGATCTGTCAGTGTTAAACTTTTCCATGGTATTTTTATTTTTTATAATAGAACAGTTTTATTAATCCTGACTTAACATTGTTACAATCAGTTCAAATTCTACTTAAGTTAAAGGAACATGTACATTGTAAGAGCAGTGTTTATAAATAAGTTGAAATAACCTATATTTAAGACGAAAATGCCTAACTGACAGCTATACTATTGATAAGGCGACACATCCGACTTGCGGAGTTCTAGTTAGAAATGCTATAGCATCATTTATTTTTATGTTTATGTGAATGATTCCACAACAATCACTGTTGGTTGTGAAATTTAGCTTTATTGTTTAAATGTTTCGCGTCACAAACAAATTTGCTCGTAAATTTTTTAGTGCCATATGTTTACAAATACAAAGTTTATTGCTTATTATTATTATTATTATTATTATTATACATTGGTGTAAATATTCCGTTTCCTGTTTCAGCTTAAAGCACCTTGGATTAAATATTGGGTGTATACTGAGGATTCTGCTTATTTTATCCCGGGGTATGTTTAACTTAATTTCTTGCCTTTAAGCAAGTTTGTTAGTGTTTCTACGGATGTATTGCTCGTGTTTATAGTGCACTAGTGGTGCAGTATTTAGAACATGTCTAGTGGCGGTATAGCCGAGTGGTTAACGCGTCGGACTAGAAATCTAAGATTCAAACACAGGAGCAGCCATTGTTTCCTTGAGCATGGAACTTTACACTGGTCGGTTCCAGGAACGGGTTCGAGAGTGTGTCTATAAGCTGTAAGCTTCCTTCACAATCAAACTAAAATAAATTCTGTATAAATTAACCTTTGTCAATATCTTAAAATAAAGTATATGTATGTTGGTTATGATTCTGAGAAAATTTTGTCTTACAGTTATGACTCACTTGCGATAGGTGGTGTTCGACAAAAGGACAATTATAATTTAGAAATTGATCCTAAAGACACTGCCGGCATACTGGAGAGATGTTATAAGCTCTGGCCTAGTCTACAGGTAATTATGCATCTATAATACTTTGTATATAATACTATTTTCATCTTGCTGATGTGCAATATATCAACAGTATAAATTTTTTGTTTGTAAACATCAAATGATTTATCATTTTAGGGGGCGTCCGTGGCCGAGGTGTTAAGGTCGTTGACTTCAAGCCACTTGCCCCTCACCGCTGTTAGTTCGAATCCCGACAGGGACTTTAGATTCTTTCATGTGAGGAAGCTATCCAGCTAGCTTACGGAACGTCGGTGGTCTTCCTCCACCAGTAAAGCTGGAACGTCGCCGTTTGACCTATATTGTGTCGGTGTGACGTAAATCCCAATCGAAACAAATTTATCATTTTGATGTCAGTCAAAAATCAGTCTGCCAATAAATGTAGTATTCCTTAAAATTATTGTTCCCTTGTATTAAAGTTTAACTAAGTTTTCTTTTGAAATTTAAGGATAGTTTAGTTTAAGATGTGTATTTTAATGTAGAAAATAAACATTTGTAAAAGAAGGGAATGTGCATTTTTTTTCTGAAAGTTTAGAATAGTTTAGCTTAAAATATATATTTTAATGTTGCAAATAAAAAAATTTAAGGGAACAAAATGTGAATTTTATGTACTTGATATTGAAAATTGTTTCCTTTTAACATTTCTAAACATTTCTTCGCCCAAAATATTGAGTATATAAGTATTTTTAACTGATTTGGTTATATAGAAACAAAACGCATGACTGTAAAAAAGTATATGTTTTGTTTTGCAGGGCGCACCAGTTCTTTCAGAATGGGTAGATTTGAGACCTCACAGAGATCCCCTAAGGCTAGAAAAGGAAACCATGAAATTTCCAAAGGGATCTTTAAATGTAAAGTATCATGCATATTCAGAGTTTTTATATTGAAATTCTCTTTCTATTTAAAACTATTTCAGTCAAACATTACCTGCAAATATTTTGAATTCTTTACGTCCATAGAGTTATCGCTGGTTTGGAAAAAAATGCACGTATCAATTTTGTTACGTCACTTCCCTTGTTTTGTCAAATTATATTTCATTATAAAATAAAGAGGGGTATAACCCCTCGAATTATTGGAGGTTAACCTCTCAAAACATTGGAGGTAGAAAACTGTGGAATATACAGTTATATATTTCGTTACGTTGTATATATTTCGTTAGTCACTGTCCTTGTTTTGTCTGATTATATTAAGGCCGAAAACCACGGCAAATACAAATTAGTGTTTTAAATTAATATGATTTCTGTATCGTTTCATAACTTATCAGTATTTGCTACAGAAAATTTATACATAGTGTAACACCAGCCCTATATTTTATAGATAAACTCACCGAATTACCTTAATAGCATTTGCGTGATATGATGTGATCAAGCGAAATATGTCATATATATTTAGTGTCGTGGCAACAAATTATCTATTTCCAACTATAATGACTTCAGTAGATTATTACCGGGCTTCAAAGATTCCATTTGAGTCTTGTTTCTGTTCCATATTAATTGTTTTAATACTCAGTAAATAAATAGAAAATGTGATTAGCTTTCATGGACAATATCAGTGAAATTCTATTTGAAGAGTATTCTACTTAGTCCCATAATTATATATTTTTTGTCACGTAACTTTTACTTTATCATTTACTGAATTGTTATCCCGAACGATTACAAATATGCAAAATGTGCAAATCATCGAATTTTCGTAGTTATTACAAAAAGAAAATAACATGATGGCTATAATATGTATTTGTTACTCCTATGCTGGAATATACAATAAAACCTGTGTTAAAAGACCGAACACGACTTATGTAGACAATTGGTCTTTATTCGGAGGTCAATTTGTTTTACCTGTCCAATAAAAGGTTGTTGGCGAGTGGAATTTATTTACAGGGTGGTCTCTAGAACAGTTTTGATTGTATATATACAGTCACACATACGTATATGTGGGTGAAATAGTTTCAGAGACACACTTAGTTACATTTCAATCTTTATTATGCTTGAAAATACTTACTTCTTGAGCGCAATGATCGTAGCATGTACATATGATAATGTAAGTCTGATTCCCTGCTTTCATTTACTACGTAGTGCAAGGGGCAAGAACTCCAAACCAATTACGTAGTGTAAGGGGAAAGAACTCCAAACAATTACGTAGTGTAAGGGGAAGGAACTCAAGACTAATTGTAACGTTAGACCATTATGATGTTAATGATTTGGTGCTGATATTTTTCAGGTTGTTCACAACTATGGACATGGAGCGTTGGGTATAACGTTAGCCTGGGGGACGGGGAAAGAAGCCTCACAACTTGCTGTTCAATGTTTATCATCATCTACATCAAAATTATGATTTTTAGTTTTGACAAGAAGCGACTTGTCTCAAGCTATTTCCTCAATTATTTTTTTTGTTCCTTTTTATTCAGATTTTGTTTTTTATTTTATGATTTAAATTGTTATTTAGAATATTAAGATAATATATTTAAAAGTACAAATTTGATCGTTAAAACTTTGTGATTGTTTCATTGATGTTTGGCGGAAGCTCAATGTTAAGCAGAAAGTTTCATGGGACCACGCTTGATGTAAAGTTTTATTTTGTGTTCTAAGTCTTTGTAAAATTACTTTGAATATTTGCAACTTTTTTTATTTTAAATGTGGCGCAATACAGATCATTTTAATGAGACTGAACAATTGAAATCTTTTTTATTTACATGCAAAAATCATGCTCTATTCAAGATCCTTTTTTGTTGCTTATAATTAAAGGTCCATTATGCCCATACAATGCTAATATTTTCATTTATCAAAATGTTTAACCTATGATGACCAGTTACAAAATCCGAAAAAGTGCTCAATAAACCTCTATAGGTAAACCATCTACTGTTTTGCTTGATGTTTGGAAATTGGCGCTGATATTGTGATTTAGTATTTTGTATAGAAGTCAAAATACCATTTGTTTACATTGTGCCACCTTTATCACAATTTTTGTTACATTCAGCGTTATTTTCCTCTGGTGATAAGCATGTTACATGTTCTAAGACATTTATGAAAAAAAACAAATGTTTGCCTCTTCTCTGGAAGTAAATATGTATTCATTTCAAAGGCATAATGTGCCTTTAATATAAACTGTTTTTACTCTCTTTTATCATTCCATGTTATTGTAAATTGTTTACACAGAAATGTGCCTTTTTAATCTTTAAATTTTAATTTGTTATATGTGTAATTTACTTAAAGGGGAATAAAATGTATCGATATCTTATATGTGTGTTTGTTTGTTTGTTTGTTTTATGATCATATGTTTTAACAGACAATATATCTAGGTTTGGACATCTGATCATTTAATGCAATTGCATTTTGATTTATTTTATGCCAAACTTTTTATATACATGGTTAAAGATATTTTAGAGTAAGTCTGATCAATTCAGCTAGATGTTAACATAGAGTATACTGATTCTACTATCAAACAAGTAGGACTGTCGAGTACAATCTTATAACGCGATATTTGCACGGCATAAAAAAGGAATGCTTACCCGTCGTATGACATCAATAAACCAAATGAAGTCATGTGAAAATTACTTCCACGATCAATGTAGTTCATCATATTTTTATTAACTTTTTATGTTAGATGTTAGAATGAAAATTAGTTATTTATTTTTCAAATGCTTTGTAATTAATTATTCTCTGTTCCTATAAAAGTCGGGAACCAATTCCATTATAGCAGGGGAGTTTGTCACTGTTTAGAAACTGTCCGTTAATATGGGAGAATATATAAAATCGGTCGAACAGTAAGAGTCGCGGAACGGTATTCCGAGGTTCCCAGGTTCGAGTCTTGGTCAGGATGCACATATTTCTAACCCTGTGACAAGTGTATGTGAGAGCGCATGCGCAGTAATAACGCTTTAATTTAAGTACAGAAATCATTAGAACTCTTACAACATTTTGTTATGATTCTCATTATTGAGGTGTCTATATGTCATTTCACTAAAGCTGCAGTAAGGTAATTTTGGTGGATAAAGGCGTGTCAAATTAATGCTGTATTTTAAGAACGAAAATCATCTGCTGTTCATTTTGAAAACTATATGTTTTTACTACTGGTTTTCCTATACGAGTAATGTAATATGTGTCAGATAATTGGATATATTAATAAGAAAGTTTTCTTAGTTCGTCTAAATAACACATATTGGTTATGATAACAATAGTAAATAAGGTCATACCGGTATAACATACGATTTTAATGATGTATAAATATTCGTTTTTAATTTTATCGTGTCTTTTATTAACTTACAAAGTTCGGCACATTATGGTCAAATAATTATATAAATAATCTCCCCTAGATTATCAAAAACAAAATAACACTCCAGCACTTGTGTACTACATGTATTTTATAAATAGTGCACGGGTGTTGGATGGAGATTATTTTTTATTACATACTTACAAATGAAATATTGAGAAATATTGATGAAATAAAATGCGTATTTTCATTTTCCGTATTTTCACTGTAAAAAATTATTTTTCACTGCAGTGAAACATATTTTCCGTATTTTCACTGGTGTCATGCCGGACTACTTTCTTTTAAATTCTGCCAGTACACAAAATTTAAGGGAAAGTCTTTATTATATTATTATCGCAAAAAAGAAAACAAATGTATATAATAAACAGAAAATTCAAGTTTTTTCTATCAATACATGATTTATTTTCATCTTGTGGCATGAAAATTACCATATTACCAAATTACCATATTTCACTCGTGGCTACCGCCACTCATGAAATATTTATTTTCATACCACTCGATGAAAATAAATCATGTATTTATAGAAAAAACTTGAATATCCTCTATATGATCATTTGACCATTATGGATAAATGAGCCGAACGTCTGTGTACTATGAATTACAAGTACACTTGTTGTGAACTTTGCAAAGAAAGGTAGCTTTCTTTGGTAACATCCTAGTTACATCATTTGTGTGTGAAAAAAATGACCTGAAGCTAATTGGATACATATTACATGACACACGCTTGCTTTTATATACATGTACATGTAATTAATTATTGACGTAAATGTTAACTTTTGCTAAGGCTAAATATAAAAGCTAACGTCCATGGGAAATTACAGCAAACTATAAACATTAACTATACAACGTGCTTAAGTCTACACCAAAGCTTGTAACTGGTACAAAGAACACTTGGGTTTTATAAAAAAAATATCAAAGAGAAGGATTATAACTAATTATGATTGTAATTCTACAACATTGTCTACTAACAAATAAGTGCCTGGTATATTTTTCTCATAAACTTTGAAAAGCAAAATCAATTTTTCTGCCGATAATTAATTCATTTTACCCCTCAAGAGGACGATGTTTTCAAAGGAGGGAAACTGTCTTTGATAAGAAATTGTTTCTTTATCGTTCGTTATTATAATTAAAATCATCATACCATTTAAGTTTTTTTTCAAGTCAGTTCATTTTCTTAATTACAATAGTTCTATGTAAGATATAAAGTTCCCTGGTTGATTTAACGTATGCGCTATGTGCGTCACAATCATGCACGCCGACGCACACGTACATGCACACACATGCGTGCACGTGTGTTTGTGTCTGTGTTTGTGTCTGTACAGTATATATAATACATAAGTTCTATCCGTCTGTTTTTATTACAAGAAAAAGTTAATATTACCTTTGTTAACCAGACTAGATACATTGCACACAAATACCTTTTAAAAAACTATTTGCAAATTGACTGTTAATTTTAACTTCAGAAAGTTCATCTTTCAATTTTGACAATAAAATTCATCATATTTAGGGAACGTTTCAGAACATGTTTTATCTGAAAATTGAACAGCGCTGACCATAATAAAGCTACATGGATGTGCCGGCTGAGCTTGGTCTGCAATGGATACAATTTCATGGATAGCATTTGTTGCCGCTACACTCTTAGAATGCATACAATTCTAATGTCTTGTTACTTATCGAATCGAACATGTAAATTCTCAACAATACTCCTTAATTATAGGCTACACCAATATATCATGTAGAGCATTTAGACATATGTGATAGCAAGTTTCAGATGATATTTTTAAACCTGATTCAAAGGTCTGTTATGTTTCAAGCTCAAAAATGAAGACAATTTATTCCCATGAAAAACCATATAATAATATATTATATTGTTTGAAAACAACTGGTTAAATCCATTGTTTATTGACATAAATAACAAATGTTTTCATCATTACATGTCAACTTTAATGCAGAAAATATATCAAAAGTTTCTATAACATACAGTAGATCAATTCTAAAGAATAAGATTAAGATTTTGAAAAGGCCATCATTGTTGCATTATGAGCTCTCTTAAAGTTAATAAAAAGATAACATGTTTATGAGGAGTGTCTCTTTATGGATTTGAATGATATAAATTATCTGTAATAGAAATTGACTTTACGAAACATTTTACATTATTTACGTACAATATATAAATAAATGTTTTGAACTTTATAAAAGCTATACCCTATATATAACAATAACATGCATATATACGTTAGTCTAACAATACAAAAGGATTATCATGTTTTGATAAAATGTGTCCAGGTGTGATTCCAAACCATTGATATTAAATTGCAAATGACCTCAAATTAACGGCGACGATGATAATATTTCAGTGTTGAAAACATATCAAGCAGTCTTCTTTCAATGTTTGGACATATGTTAACACTACATCTTTGGAATTGTTTGTGTTAAGGAGAAACTCGAAAACTGTCCATTATGTTACAGGAATGGACAGGTCGAGTTTCGTTTATTCTCTCACAGAATGGACATTTCGATGAGTTTCTCTTACTTAAAACATGTTCTCTTTTGTCTTAATAAAAGACTATTGCATCCATGCAAATATTGAAAATTGCTTGCTTCCGTAACTGATTGGACACTTGCAATAGCTTGTTTTCCTCTTGTAGTATCAGAGTTATGTCAGAGACAAAGTTCAAAGTGTAAAAACAAGGTAGCGACTCAAATGTTGCGCGCGACACTTTATCTCAATATGATGAT